>NC_034590.1:163304786-163339225 GCF_900095145.1 Mus pahari | reverse complement strand
TGCGGGTCCCTCCTCTCCAGTCCGCTCTCTCCCCGGCAGTGCACCGGAGCAAAGATGGCTCGCCTTCCGGTTCAGACCTGGGAGACCGCTTCTTGGTAGACGCCAAGCCTTAGTACTGCTCTCGGGCGCACTCCCCTCCTCGGGTGAGGAAAGGCCAGAAAAATTTTAAATGGTACAAAATTTTTAAAGAGTAATTAAAACGTATTTTAAAATAAATGTAGAAATTGAAAAGTTCCTGTTTTGCAGGGAGCAAGACATTGAATAACAGGCCTTGCCTTGCTGAGATATTCTCTTACTGGGTATTGTAAATTGGAAAAACACACCAGGGGGAAGTAGCATATGTAGTTAGCTTCCAACGTTCATGTTTTACTTGTTTTTACAATTTCTTTGCTAATAGGTTCAGGTTTCAAGGGATACCTGAAAGCTGAGCTCTAATTCTGTTTCCCTTTAAAAATCATCTCATTTATATTTTAAATGTAATATAATTACATTATTTTCTTCTTTGATTTTCTTCCTACAGAGTCTCCATATACCCTTCCTTGACTATTGTCAAATACATGACCTATTTTTGAAAGTGTTACATACACACACACACACACACACACACACGTAGATGTATACACATTTCTAAAGACATAAAACTTGCCTTTTCTGTACAATGTTACTTGTATACTTGTTCAGCTCTGTTCTCTTTTGTCACATGCTTATTTTCCAAATTCCTTTGAAGATTTAGGGGCATCAAATGACCAATTTGTTTTTAATTTTCCCCTTTCATTAACAATAAATTCTTGTCTCATACAATGTGCCTTATAACTACTGAATAATATTTTTAATCCCCCCAAAATAGGGACTTCTTATGTGCCTTATCCCTACCACAAAATATAAAGTTAGCAAATAATTGTAAAAATGATCCATTTCTCTTATTGTCCCACATTTTGTATTGGCTCTTTCAGAGTGCCATTTTGAGAAGGTAGGATGAGGACAACAAGAATTTTTGTGCTACCTGCTTCTGAGGCACTGCCCTAGGTTGGGCCACATTCTTCCAGATGGCTGGGACATAAATGACGAATGGCCCAGGTCAAGAAGCTTTCCACCCATATCCCTATCTCTTCCCATTGGAAACACCTTATTGACATATGATTTATTCTTTTTTTTTCTTTTTAATTTGCTGCTACTTCTCCATCATTTATTTCTTCAGTTTAAAATATCAGTAAGAGTTACCTCAAGGGAACAGGACTGGTCTCTAAATGATTTTAAGTGTTGAATTCGTTTGGCTTGTTTTTGACTTTATAGACTGAAATAGGAGTGTTTATCTCATATTCTCCAAGATGTGTGATGTAGGCTTTTCTTCCATCATCTAAAAGTAAGCTTTTGTCTATATAAAGGAGGGCTACTAATTTTTTTAGTTAATTTTATTGGCTTCCTTTGGGATCCTTTTCCTCTATCTGGGCTGCATTGATTGGCTTCAGTGGGAGATGACAATTCCTGCTGTGAATTGATGTGTGAGGGTGGGTTGCTACCCATGACACATGGGACTATGTGAGTCCTTCCCTTCTCAGAAGAAAAAGGGAAGAGGAAATGGAGGAGGGTGTCAGGGTGGTAGGAGGAGGAGGGAATTGTGATTTGGATGAAGAATGAGTAAGAAAATGAATTAAGAGAAAAATTTTTAAAAAGGAAACTTTCAAAATAAAAAGACATATTGACAAATGCTATACACACACAGCTAACTGGCTAGACCCTTCATTCATTTTCTATTTGTAATTACCACTGAGTTTAGTTGCAGGCATCCTTCATGCATTTTGAATAGGACCTCAGTAGTAAAGAATAAACATGCCCTGTAATTTTGAGTAAGACATTCATTTAGTTGATTGAGGTCCACATGTTATTCCCCTGGCTCTGCTGCCTTCCTGAACAGCTGGGCATCTTGTTGGCAAGAGGGCTTTCAGAACTGGATTGCAGTTCCTCCAGGCCCTGGGAGTATAATTATGTAATGATGTATCCTTAGCATTTAGGGGATGCAAAATTGAGATATGCTGAAAAGCAACTGCAGGCTATTCAAGATCTACTAATTTATGGACATCAGTGTACACAGCTCCCATATATTCTTTGCCATCTCCTAGCAAAAATGTTTAGCACTCCCATTCCCAATCCTCAGTGTGATACTGTGTAGCCCTTTTCCCAGGGAAATGGATTGACCATGATCTGAGGGTCTGAGAATGAAAGCACAAATATGGGTGAATTTCACCTGCCTATCCACTCATGTCTCCAAATAAACTCAGTCTACTGTTGCATTCATACTTCTGAAAGCAATGTGCATCATATTTTAAACATGTGACATATTTTCTATGTGACAAATTAATAAGTGAAAACAGTGGTTAAAATAATACTTGAGAATGGGGATAGGTATGTATTTTACTGGTGGAACACATTCACAGAGTGTATGAGCTCCTTGGTTCAAACCCCTATCACTAACCCTCACACAAAAGCATAAAACATTTCATATTAGCAATGTCCAAATTTGTTATAATTGCAGCAATAAATTAAAATAGAAAACATTTATAGAACAAACCTTAAAAATGAATTGTTCAATGTTTTTAGTCATGTTGATATATTCTTCAAAAAGAAAATACATGTACATTTGAATGTATTAAAATTGAATGTTAATATTATAACTCGTTTAAGTATTTATTTTTCAATACTATATAATTCAACTTGATGTCAAATACTTTTATTCTTCTTTAATAAAGAAGATCTTACTTAAACTTATTAAAAACTCCACATGAAGCAGCAGAGAATTATTAAACATAAATATAAACTTTTAATAGTAACAAGTCTAGAAATTGCATTTCTGTTTGAAATTGATTGTAGTGGTTTTCAAAACACTTGGGCTATTAAAACCTTCCACTATGTTACCTTCATCAGAAAATCTATCTTATTTACATTTTGTAATTCACGGATCTCTTTCTCTTTTTAGAAAAAAAAGTCAAAATCATAGAAAGGGATCCACAGTAGGAAACATTAGAATTTGATTCATTTACTTAAAATACGTGTTGAGTTCTGACTTTAAGTAGTCAAGGGCTTCAGACACGGTCAAATTGACTTCCTCTGGTAGTGTGTGTGGTAGTTTTCTGACAGGACTTCCACCATGGCCAAAGTATCCCTAACCTTTGTTCTCCTTCATCTCTAGCTTGGAAGCTCAGAACTTCTGCTTCTCCAAGCTAATTTTCCAACATAAGATCCTGATTGTTGATTTGGTTCCACGTAATCCCACATTTCTATGGCAATGGTGTTACATGAGGCAGTAGAAATTAAGAGGAAATATACTGAGATGAACTTCTGGGTCCACATGCAAGTATAGGTATTTCACCAGTTTATATAACAAAGTTCCAATAGTGACCTTAATTGTCTGCATATTACCTTGACTTTTTTATTGTTTATATGAACTTTGTTTTATATCATGTGTGCTTTATTTTCTTCACATTTTATATGAAGAGATTTCACCTTATCACAGAATATGGCGACCTTCTATTTATTCACACAAATCCTTCCAAGTCTCCAGAATCTATCACTTTAAGAGAAAAGCCAAAATATTGCAAGATAAATACATTTTTCTAGAGATTAAAGTTTTCTTTTATCTATGCATAGTTTACATGTTTAAAAATTGTAAACTTGCAATAAAAGGCAGGAATAGACTCTTTTTGCTTCTCACAGTGAAGAAAGAATATTATTTTGGCATTTTTATTGATAAGATTGATCCATTAGGAAAACAGAATTGTTTGTGGCTAAACAGTCCAGGCAAATGTTAATAAGTTAATTGGTCTGTGTTTATATTGCTAGATGGGCTTTGCCAAGGCATTTTAGTGATTAATAAAGAGGCAGACTGTCTTATGAGGCTAAGAACAAGAGGAAATAGCTTGCATTTTTATTTCATTATTGACCTTGGCTGTGAACAGACCAACCACTATATACCAGTTTCTTAGGCATTGCTTTAGAGGTCTGAACTGTGACTGCTCAATATTTGGTGGTCATCATTCTTGTATTAAAAATACCAGATGGAGGAAATTGCACACATTTCTCATTAAGACATTCACGAATCTTAGCATGAAGGGAGATTGTTATTAAGTATCTTATTAATCCCAAGGATATAGGAGTATAATATAAAAAAGGGAGATGCCTCTTTACAAGGGAGTTTAAAAGAGGTAGCATATATTTATTTTCCTCAAGAGCTTTATCATCTTGCCTCTGATTGGTATAAAGAAGGTCTTCTATCCATATATTGATCATAACCATGATCACAATAATCAGACTGTCTGACATTGAACCTTCATATCTCTCTGCCTCTATTTCTCAAGTCCTGTGTTTAAAACAAGTTCCAGGACCCTAACATCTTGACTTTGGTTTTATTAGAAGCAAAAACGAGGTGATAAATGCCTCTATTTCAATAGATTGCTAATGTTATTGCTTGCAAAATATTCATAGCAGTAACAGATCCCTCGGGAATTTCCATGAATATTTTGTTACCATGATATATCCCTTTGGAAATAGCTGGGCTGTCATCATGACAAAGCTATTCTTTAATTGTGCCTTGACAATAGTAGAGATTTGCTCTGAGTTCCAATTCATTTCTGAGGTCGCTGAGCACTGGTCTATTCTACAAATATTTATATTTGTTAAGATATTTCATCATCTTCCTGTGATTCCCATAAACTATTTCAGTAATGGAACCAAGTCCTTAAAAGCCAGGCTTTCCTGTGGCATGTCTCAGCATCTTTCTGTTAACTTGATCTCACATGCTTGCTAGAAATCCCAAATACTGATACCATAGACAGCTCCTCAGGGGTGGAAGTTAGCCATGATGATAGGAGCAAGTTTCCAGTTTCTGGAACGTTCACCATGAAAAGGACAGCTAAGAAGGAAAACGCTGCTGAGTACAGGAGGAAAGGGGTAACTGGCAAACAGGTATGTTCCCAAACAAAGCAAACCTTTCTCTCAAAGTTAAATCCTTGCTTTCTTCACAAATATTCATCTGTTTTTCTCAGCTCTATTTGCATCCTTATTCCTCAGAGTGGTGCACCTGGTATCCTTTCTCATTTTGTGTGTATGTCATGATTGCCTCTATGCTTTAGGGTTTTATTTAATACTTGTTTTAATGTACTAATAGTTACCTTTTTGATTGAATCTATAAAAACAACCAAGGAGAACTCCTTCCATAACGGAACAGCCGCACCTCTTTCCTTCCTCACTGTATAGCAAACAAAGAGAGATACGATCTAATCATAGATACTCTCTGCAGTTTCAGACTTTTTTTAAAAAAAGATTTATTTATTTATTATATGTAAGTACACTGTAGCTGTCTTCAGACACTCCAGAAGAGGGAGTCAGATCTCCTTACGGATGGTTGTGAGCCACCATGTGGTTGCTGGGATTTGAACTCAGGACCTTCGGAAGACCAGTCGGGTGCTCTTACCCGCTGAGCCATCTCACCAGCCCCAGTTTCAGACTTTTAATTGTGAAAGAATACCTGACCTTTGTCTTATTTGTTTAATTAACTGTAGGAGGAACAGCAGCAGCCATCTCTACATAAAGGTCTGGGCTGCTGAGAGGCAAAGGCATCGCCTGAAGGAGGACCTAATTGAAGACTGCCTGAGAGACTAAGGATTGTTGATGTAGATAATGCCAGACAATTGGGGACTGCTGTTTAGAAGAGATGCTTTCTTGGGTTCAATGTAGCGCGGGTGAAGGGTATTAAAGGAGCTTGCAGCAGCGTTCAGGTGAGCGTGCTGTGGCGTTTCTCACCTTCTTATGGAATCTGTGTTGTCCGTGCCACTCACCTCCAACCCTCTAGGGCAGATAGGATCAGGCAGCGAGCAGTCCAGCGCACAGGCAACAATTAACTATATTAATTTGTGCAAGGGTGTATGCATGTAGGAAATGAGTGTTGTTTCTGAATTTGTGCATGATTGTGCACATACACATTTGTGCATATGCAGGTGGAGGCCACAGTCTAATACTGGATGACTTCTACTGCTCTCCACGTCTTAGTTTCTGAACATGGCATGTCACTGAATCCACGGGCAGCAGGCTCTGGGGCTCTTCTGTCTCTACCACACTAGAACAAGGATTATAGGCATGTGCCACCACATCCATCTTTTATGTTGGAGTTGGGGATTCAAACTCATGCTCCATGTTTGTGTAGCAAGCCGTTTATGGTCTGAGCCATCTACAAAGCCCAAACCTGGTTGTAAAAAAATGTTAACAGTATGGCTTTTGAAAATTACTTATGTATCAACTTGGAAGTGATAGAGTAATTGAAAATTGATTGGAATAAGACTTTATCAATCAAGTATCAATCATACTTTTTAAAGTATGATTTTGAAACTATCAGGGTGATTGTGTTTGGCATTCATGTCTTGAACAACTGGCTATTAAATTATTCTTTGTTTGTTTTGATGGGTTTGTTTATGGGAGAAACTTAATAGATCTATTTATATGGCTCTAGAAAAATTACAGATATTCACACATCTTCCAGAATGTTAATTGGTACAAACACAAGGAGTGGATACATATAATCATAAATTCTATTTATAGTCACACATATGCATAGACATATATTGTCACATGTATACACAGACAGAGTTTAAAGTATATAGAGATACACAAAATTACAGATATGGGTGGACAGAGTAAAAGAATAAGGACTTGTCAATTTAGGACATTTGATTTTTAACACAGAGAAACAGTCACACAAATATGTAGAACAGACATCAAACCATGAATATTTTAAACCTATAGCACCTTTTCAGTCTCACCATTAGATATATTTACTTCTGTTTTGTGAATGGTGATGGGGTGTAACTTAAAATTATTTAACATTTTTTCTATGAACACAGTTGATCCAATTAGTACAAGTTCCTTGATTTCTCGAAGAGCAAGATAGCAGTCATGGCCTCAGCCCAAGAAAACACTCAAAACATCATGACAAAAATCAATATTACTGTTGGACCTGGTATGAGGTACTGACAGATAACCAATTAACATGTGAAAGAAGTCATAAAAATTGTAATTAGTAAATAATATTTAAGCCAGACCTCATGGCACACATCTTTAATCTGAGCTACTGTTTTTAGTCTCATTTGATTACCAGTGAAATTGTATTAGGTGGATAGATTTATCATCCTTATGATTGGAATTGCTATTATGATTATTTTCACTTTGTATAAAAATGCAGATGTTGAAAGAGATTAAACACTCAATGCAACTTTTAGTTCACAGTTAACTTTAATTTAATGATGGGTTGTAGAAAAACATGACTAAGTATAGAGTCATCTAAATTGGATATCAAGTACCCACCTATTAAAATTAAGTGCAGTTTGCCTGACTTGAATAAGCTTTCAAATGTATACAGATGATAATTAACACACACAATAAGGATATGTGTCACAGCTTATCATACTTCACAAGCCAATATCATTATAACATCGATGAGTGTCTACTGCATCTTGGTCTGTGGATTGTTGAGATGGTCTGGACATTAGTATAATAGTAACTTATTTGCCAGATGTAGCTATCCTCTTGGAGGCTTACTGCTGAATAAACTCACCATTTTTAGCTCTTTCTGAACTCTGCTAGGCTGGTTCAACTTAGCTGTTCTACTCCAAACTTCTTTTCAAGCTGACTGATTCAAACTGTGTTCTCTTGGTTTCTGATTGAGTTGCTCTGCTTGGCCACAAACTAACTCTGGCAATCTGTTCTAACCATATATCTCCTTCTCATGGTCTGGTTATTTCTGTCATCATCTGCAACCTGTCTCTGTAAAACTATTCTGGTAAAACTGCCTCTTTTCTCTCTCTCTCTCTCTCCCACTGTTCTCTTAAGTAAGTCTCCTATCTCTGACTCATTCTGTCAAATCTTTTTTTGATAATGATATGAAAGGGATATATATATATATATATATATATATATATATATATATATTAATTTCTAGCTTTAGGACATCTGTATGATATTGGTATGTGTATCATTGATGCTAAAGTCCTTCCCAAAGTCCTTAAGCTATAGAACCCATCTTTATGGAAGAGGTCACAAGTATGTTGCAAAATAATTTTGATGTAATTATGCTTCCAGTTTTACTGTGAATATAGAATTGAAATCATTGTTATCAGAAAAACTTTTTTCCAATACTGTGCTTCAGTGTCTGGTGTCAGACACTAGACATTAAAACCAACACTGACTAACGAAGTTGTATTGAGCTGTGTGCAACACTGGCTAACGGAGTTGTATTGAGCTGTGTGTTTCCATTTTCTTCAAGAGGATCCTTACTCTGCCAGATGTGGTATTTGCAGAGACCCACCACAAAATCTCAGATGCCGAGCAACTCTGGGCCCACATTACTACTTGTCCAAGACAGTTAATGATCTGCTTCATTCTCTACTTTTGTGTCCTAATTCAATTCAATTTTATGCACTTAGATTACATTCTTGGCATTGGAGGTCTACTGGATTTTAATCTGATTAGGTCACTTTTAACACCCAAATACAATAAAGGAGAAAGCAGTCAAAGAAGAAGAAAATTGGATGTGTGAGCTAAGTTCTCATGAATGAAATACAGGTTCTGAAAAAAGGAGGAATAAAATACAGGGCATGACTATAACATTCCTAAGAACAATATAAAAACTAATTCAAATTAAGTTCCAAGAAAAGTAGCATATACATTTTAACTATTTTATTAGCTAAGAATTATATATTTTGACTATATTTATTCCTCCCCCCCCAATTCATCCAAAATCTAACCCCCATTTCCCACCCATTTTGTGTCTTCTTTTGTTATTAACCCATCAATTATAATTGATGCTGATAAACAGACTTATTCTTTCAGAATCCATCAATTCCTAATAGCCTCTCGGCCTCAGGACATTGTGCCTTCACCCTGCTTCATGCTGGGTTTGGTTTATCCTGAGCGTGTATAGGTCTTTTGCATGCTGTCACAACTTTTGTGAATTCATATGTCTATTGGTATGCTGTGTCCAGAAAGAAATGTTTCTGTACAGCCATCTACTGCTTCTGTTTCTTGAAAAACTTCTGCCAATATATCAAAATCATCGTAATTGCAAGTTGGTAATATCGTGTGATGATGAACATTACATTACTGTGACTAATTATTCCACTTATTGTATGTATATTTAGATACAGGTTGTGGGCTTATAGATTATTTCATATATATATATATATATATATATATATATATATATATATATATTTGTGTATGTAGGCACCATTACTTTAGGACACATAGGCCCATGGACTAAAACATATTTTCCTCATAAAACAAAGAAAAAAAAAGTGTCTTATATCTAATTGTGTGTTTCTAAGTATATTTAACTTTTTGTATCTTAGAGAAATTATTTAATACTTGAACTAGGAATTATTTGAAAGAATAGTCAATGTAGCATTAAATGTAAACTCAAAATAATTAAAATTAATTTAAATGTTCTCTGGGAAGATGATAGCTAAGTAATTGCTAGCAAATACACTTATGGGAAAACCATACAGAAATGGAAAGTTAATGGACTATTTATAACATTTAACTTAGCTAAATCAAAATCAAGAGTAATAGACCAGATCTCTCTCTCTCTCTCTCTCTCTCTCTCTCTCTCTCTCTCTCTCTCTCTCTCTCTCTCACACACACACACACACACACACGACATGTGAAGATTAACAAATTAATAAAATGCTAGATGAAGGTAATCTGTGAGGAAGAAAATGTTATAGAATATGAACATATTTTGTGTCTGGGGAGATTTTCTTGGAGTGCAGTCTCTGAACAAAATATCCAATTTAGGGTAGACTAAGATACAGACTAGAACTCAGCATCTTTCTGCTTTCCTTCTTTGATCAAGCAACTACTGCTTATCTCCTTTGGTTAAAGTGGCTACCTGGGAGAGAGATAGCTGTTATAAGACTGTGTTTAATATATGGTTAATGTGTGGTTATAAATGAGTATCTAAACAAAAATCCCACTCTGAGAAAAGAAGTTGTGTTTTGAATGTAAATTTTTCTACTTAGACTCATGTGTTAGAAAATTTCGTCCCTAACTAGTGGTGATATTTGGGAAATTGTAGCATCTATAAGACATGAAGCCTAGGATACATCAAGGAGTTCACACCACAAAATTGACCTTAGGCCTATTTCATTGATGAGGAAACTGTTCCCAGAAAGAAGGGATAACAAAATACGGGAGCAAATATGGAGACAAAGTATGGAGCAGAGACTGAAGGAAAGGCCATCCAGAGACTGCCTCACCTGGGGATCCATCCCATAGTCACCAAACCCAGACACTAGTGTGAATGCCAAGAACTGTATGCTGACAAGAGCCTGATATAGCTGTCTCCTGAGAGGCTATGCCAGAACCTGACATATACAGAGGCAGATGCTCACAGCCAACCATTGTTAAACTGATCATTGGGTCCCCAGTGACCAATTAGAGAGAGTACTGAAGGAGCTGAAAGGGTTTGCAACCCCATAGGAAGAACAACAATATCAACCAACCAGAGATCCCAGTCTCTAAACCATCAACCATGGAGTACACATGGAGGGATCCATGGCTCCAGCCGCATATGTAGCAGAGGATGGCCTTGTCAGGCATCAATGGGAGGAGAAGCCCTTGGTCCTGTGAAGGCTGGATGTCCCAGTGTAGGGGAATGTGAGAGTGGGAAGGTGGGAGTGGGTAGGTGGGTGGGGGCACACCCTCATAGAAGCCTGAGGAGGGGGGATGGGATAAGGGGTTTCTAGCGGGGTGGATTGGGAAAGGGGCTAACATTTGAAATGTAAAGAAATAAAATATCCAATTAAAAAAAAAGACATCAGTGTATGTACTGAGGGAAAAATGAAATCTGCAATTAATTATGGAAAGCACGTGTCTCAACTGAAGAGTTATATTGTAATCTGAGGTTTAACCCACTTCTCCTTGTCTGTTGACACCATTAAATGTAAAAAATTAAAAAATATCCCGTGCCTCAGAGAGTCACTGTGTAATGTGGTCATTCCTGGACAGCGAGGGTTGTTTATGTTTTATGTTATTGAAGTAAAGTAATAAAACTTTAGTTAAAATAAAGGGGAGTGTTCTTGGATGGAGTAGCTCACTAGGAATGGACCTTGTGTTATTAACAGCTTGCTTCCTTTCCTCATTACTCACGCTGCTTCTTCACAGATAGCTTCCATGGCCATGCCTCCTCAGCTGTGATGGACAGAGCCCTCTTGAATTGTTAAGTCAAGAGAAAACTTCCTCTTTTAGGTTGCTTCTTGTCAGGTGCTTCATTACAATGACAAGAAAAGTAACTAATGAAGAAGTACAGCCATCACATTGCATTCTTCTGTTGCTGACAAGTTTTACCTACAGAGCAAGAACAGATAGCCAAGGATTGCGTGGTAGATCCATAAATGTTGTCTATTATTTAGATACTTGGTCCTGAGCAGTAGCTCTTTCTGACACCTGCCTCCTTTGAAGCAGGTGTTTCTGAAATAACAAGACTGATTATTTATATCAAGTTTTGTCTTGTATTTTGACTAAGGTCCAGATTCTTCTCACTTTAACGTTTAGATCCAGTCTGTCTTGCTGTCTGGTCATGTACAGGTGTTTGTTGTTAACCCTGGTTCTTGAGCAGAGGAGATGACAAAGAAGCCAGATGAGTACTTACTAAGTGCTATTCTCATACCAGTGGGAATGCAAACAATAGTGCAACCACAAATATAATCGCTGCATTTGTCACGTGAGTAAGATAGGACAATAAAGAACAGATTGGATATTGCCTTCATTGAGAAAAGAACATTTGAGATGAGATGACCCAGCTGAAGGGTACATAACCTTGCAAACACCACTCACAAAGCTATCTCCATTCTATTACTCACAAAGCTATCTCCATTCTATTTCGTATGCCATGACCTAACTGACCCATGTTTGAGCAGAGTGATCCATCTGTGCTCTTTTCCTCCAGTCTCCGCCCTGCAAAGGAGCTTCTTGCTGATTGTTTCTTCCTTCATGAAATGTACTCTTGTTTTTAAGTTTTAATTATGTGTGTGTGTCTAAATGCGGGTACATATATTGCATGCATGGACCTGGTCCCCCAGAAGCTGGAGATGTAGGAGATCATGTTCTGGACTCTGAGAACTTAACTCGATCATCTGAAAGAGAAGTAAGTTCTCTTAACCACTGAGCCATCTCTTCAGCCTGCTACCTTTATGCATCAAAAGTTTAGTCATTTTGAACACATCCTATTTATCTTCTATCCTTAAAGTAAAGTCATTTCTTTAGGCACTCTTCCATTACTCCTGAGCGTTCTTCTTTTTTTGGTATGCTCGGCTATGTATCTGTAGCTTTATAACTACTTACCAAGGCCTTGTATTACATTCTACCATAAAATGTCAGATATGGTATTTTCCCCTCTAATCTTTCCCACAAATTATAAACTTTAGAAAGTTTCTTGGAGTATAATAGCAAAACCTCAAGATTTATACCAACTTTTAAATAGCAAGCACTTGCTGTATCACATCTAATAAGATGATGAATGAAGAACGAATGAAAGTTGCTCATCTGAGAAAGTTCCCACATGTCTTTGCTATGGAAGTCTTTGATGGAACCACGGAAAGAATATATTTTAATCAGTCTAAATACAATTTCTTTTTAACTGGAGAAGTTTGTCTTCCATAAAGTAGAAATGACATTCATTCTTTCTCTATCCTTTTAATGTTGTATATATTTAACCTCATATTTTCCATTCTATCCCTAAACGCCAACAGTACAACTGTCTCAACAGTGTCTCAGAGAATAATGTTTTATTAATACTTGACAAGTCATATATTACATGCAATTTTTTTTACAGCTGTGACAGATTGAAAAAAACGATAGTAGTCCATGTCTTCACATTGGCCATTTGTGAGTTTTTGTGTTCTTTAACCTCTACCACAGGAGGAGCTATGTACAGTTGATACTTGCTAGGAAAGGGAAAATCCATTTTCCTCAATGGAGTATCACTAGGAATATCAATCACACTCCAGTGCAGGCCCCATGTGCAGGTGCAGTTGGCTGACATAAAAGGGACTCCATGATTACTTGTGAGCTTTTGGTTTTGATCTTTTTGTTTGTTTGTTTGTTTGCTGTTGTTGTTTGTTTGTTTCTCTTATTAGTGTTTTGCTTGTTTTAATTTTCATTTTTGTTGTTGATTTTTTTTGAGAAAACAAGGAAGAGCATGAGCTTGGGTGGCTTGAGATGGGAGGATCTGAAAAGAATTGAAGGAGGGAAAATAACATGATTAAAATACACTGTATGGTATTTTAAAAATAATATAAACCTGTAAAAACAAAGTGATATTAGTTTTTATATGTTTGCAATCATCCCATTTTGCATTGATAGGATTATCAGGCTTAATTTAATGTGAATGATTAAATAACAGAGAAGACTGGTGTGGGAAATAAAGTCTTATGGGTTTAAACAAATTCAGAAAATATTTTTATTTGTATATGATATTTTGGAATACAGAAAAGAGGAGTCTAATTTTCAGGAAATTCCACACCCTTTTCCATACATACAAAGAGAGGATTGATAAGGTGTCAATAAGTAGAGACATAAGGGATAGACTTTGATATTAGGAGATGATACACCCGGAAGGTCCTTATATCTGACCATGGTAGAGGGAGGAAGAGAGTAGAGAAAGGATAATGAGCATTCCCCTACTCCCCATGAATCTAGCAAAAAATGATCTGTAGCTTCAAAAAGCAGTGAGACATTAGAAAGGCAAGAGAGGATTAGAGCCAACAGCCACTTCTGAGAAAGTGGGTAAAATGAGGAAACATTGTAATTGGGACCACTGCACAAAAATTGGAATGGAAGGGGAGATTCCTGCTTCCTTTGTGTCTGAAATCAAGAAGAAGAAAGAAAGAAAGAAAGAAAGAAAGAAAGAAAGAAAGAAAGAAAGAAAGAAAGAAAGAAAGAAAACCTTCAGAGACAGTGAGAGCAAGAATGGAAGTTTGCATAGCCTAGCTGTAAGCTACATGACACTGATACTGGCAAAGCACTCAGTGGTCTGACCTACCACCAGCTACAACTGGGCAATCAAACTATTCTACTAGGGGGAGTGGAACACACTGCTCTCTGAACAGTCCTGGATCCAAATTAGCGACTCCCCTCACTTTCAAAGCATAAGCAATTGGTGTGGGGAAACCACTTTGTTGAGATCTATTTTCAATAAAGTAAATATTAAAAAAACAAACATTGAAAAATCTTAAGACTGGGAGATGCACAGAGACAACAGGAGTTGATCAGAACTTAAACTATGTAGAGCAGGCAGACTCAAGCTGAGTCTACGAAAGCTGGAAGAAAGGTGGTCTAAACCTAGTAAGACCAGAATATCCATTTGCAAAGACAAATAGGAGCCTGGCCAATTCATAGTTGGATATGGTTACTCACATGGTCAAGGGGATATTATCCAGCACATGTGGGTTGGAGCAGCTGGCTGGTTGAAAGTATTCTGAAGTGATAGTGTATGTTAAGTGAAGAAGAACTCTGGGAAAGGGTGATTCCTGCTAATAACCTCCTGGTCTATCAGTAGTAAACTAGAATTCTGGATAAGGAATGACAATGGAGGCATATTACTTATATTAAAACAAGAGATATTGCCTACTGCTATAAATCTTTTTTTATTTTACTTTTATTTCAGTTTGTCTTCTGGTTTTTGAAATCTTTAGTCTTGCATAACTATACTGCTTTTGTCTCTGTAGTGTTTTGTTTAAAACCAGAAATAAGACAGAATCTTTTCTCTCCCCACTAACTCAATGCAGTCCATGAAGTCTTAGCTGGTGAAACAAGACAAGAGAATGTCTCAAAATTAATCTAACTGGAAGGGGAAAAGCCAGATTACACCCATTTGCAGATCAGCTCCAGAAAATGTTTAGCAGAAAGCTATTTACAGCAGGATGACTCAAAGTACAAAACCCAGGATCCTTCATACACCACAATTATGAGCATGCTGAGAAACTAAATCAGAAAAGCAGTTACATTTAGAATGGTGCACTATAACCCCAGTGCTGCTGTTGAGGCAAGATGATCCTGATGATTTCAGGTCTACTGAGAGACCGTACATCAAAGAATAAATAACAGGCAAACAATACAATACCTGGACTCCACACCTCCATGGGTAAGTGCACACACACACACACACACACACACACACACACACCAGTTAATTAAATTGAGTAGGAAGTATTTTAATATTATATTTTCTAGATACACTGTAGCAGAAGCTATGCTTTGTCTTTTTTTCATATGAAGTATGTAATAGTGTTGATTATTTTACCTGTGTTATGTTATGTAAATAAACATCTCTATAGCTACTCTTAATGTATTTATCCCCTTTTGGCTCTCATTGCTCAGAATCTTTGGGATTGGTTCAATAAGGCTTTTTCTCATTGTCTCTCATTCAATACTCTTTACACCGCAAAATTATACAGCCCTTATTAATATATATTGGTTTTATGTCTTTACCCCACAAATGTCTTTATCTACTTCTAAGTGAAGAAAACCAGACTAATCAGCAGATTTGAAGAACACCACCACCGTTTTGGAGCACTGAGTACATGCAATTCTGAGCGCATATGCACTACTCCTGCAGCACTTCATCATGGAGCCTACTTAAAGCACCTGTCTGAAACTTGGGCTAGGGCTCACACAGCTGAGGATCCACTGGGCTCTTTTCTCTCTCCAGACGCATTTGCCATCTCCATAGGGTGACTCCATTGGAAAGATGGAAAGTTCTACTGTCCAAGAAGCACCAGTATAGACAATGGAAGAAGTTTCTTGATGTTGACAAACTATCTTGAGCAGTTAACAACATGACCTTCATCTTGTTCTAAGTCTCACTGTAGTCACAAAGGGGCATGTTCTAAAAAGAGAAGGCTTTAGTCTCCACTTCTTTATTAAAATTTAAGGTTTTGTGCCTTAGGGATTTTTTTTGAGAATTTCATATAATAGTAATGCATTTACATAATTGTTCTCTTGTCCCAACTCAATTTCCTGTCCCTTTAGTCCCTCTCAAATTCATGACCTCTTATTTTTAATTATTTTTGTTACATATATATTTATTTTCTTAAATATATAAACACAATATTTTGAGTACACTTAGCGTCGTTTTTGTGTTATGTGTTTAAGGCTGACTACTTCCTATTGGGTAATCAACTAGAGGGCTTGCCTTTTAAGACTGATTCTCCCTCTCTGGGAGGTCATTCATTGCCTATAGTTCTTCATCTAGGGGTAACCCATGTGGGATATACCCCATTCATATTGTGACAGCCACTGGTGGTATTTATACTGTGTTGCTAAATTTTCATGGGTGTAGCTTTCTTTTTGTATATAAAAGATCACCATATATCAAAGCAGACATTCATTTCCTGTCTTAGTCAGGGTTTCTATTCCTGCACAAACATCATGACCAAGAAGCAAGTTGGGGAGGAAAGGGTTTATTTGGCTTACATTTCCATAGTGCTGTCAATCACCAAAGGATGCAGGACTGGAACTCAAGCGGGTCAGAGAGCAGGAGCTGATGCAGAAGCCATGGAGGGATGTTCTTTACTGGCTTGCTTCCCCTGGCTTGCTCAGTCCACTCTCTTATAGAACCCAAGACTACCAGCCCAGAGATGGCACCACCCACAAGGGAACCTCCCCCCTTGATCACTAATTGAGAAAATGCCTTACAGCTGGATCTCATGGAGGCATTTTCCCAACTGAAGCTCCTTTCTCTGTGATAACTCCAGCTGTGTCAAGTTGACACAAAGCTATCCAGTACATTTCCTCTGGCTCTTATAATTTTTCTTCCGGTTCCTGTGTGATGTTACCTAGATTTTTGGTTATATTGTAGATGTATCAGCTGGGACTGGGATTCCCATAGTCAGCTGTTCTTTGCATTTTGACTAGTTGCGCATGTCTGTAATGTTCTCCAACTTCTGTGAAAGGAAGTTCCTTTGATGAGTGGTAATAGTTACACTGATGAGGCAAAGTCAGTGTAGGAGGTGTTTATGTGGAGAAAGGTCTGAGAATGTGGACATAGCATGGAGTGGTTATGGTCTAGATGCCACCTTTTAATGGGCATAGTATTGATCTAACTGGGTGCGAAAATTATCATAATCCTCAGAAAGAATCTTCAGTTCCTTTCTCTA
Source organism: Mus pahari (assembly GCF_900095145.1). NCBI lineage: Eukaryota > Metazoa > Chordata > Mammalia > Rodentia > Muridae > Mus > Mus pahari. Next base: position 163,322,027 of record NC_034590.1, on the reverse strand, counting down.
GGAAAGGTACATTTCATAACTTTGACTGCTGAAAGGTTCATTGCATAAATATGACCTGTACAACTGAACAGTAAATATTGTCAATTATAATAACTTGCGTATTTGAATATTATAAACAATGAAACTCAGTATATATAATAGATCATTATAGACCATTGGAAACTGTGTATTTAAATTACCTTCTTTATCTGTAAAAGTAGAACACATCTACTAAAAAAAAAAAAATCAGAGTGCCAATTATTGCATAAGGATCAGCCCATGGAAGTAGATCATGATGTATATATGATTATATGCATAGACTAAAATTCAGAGACAGAGAATAAATTTGTCTTTAGGTTATGGATTTATGAACTATTTATTTCCCTTATTCCAAATTTTTTAGAAAGAGCTTTTTACTAAGGAAGAAATGAAAACAACAGCCCCATAAGTAACTTTTAGATTTCAATTGCAGTAATTGCACTTTAGATTTGGGGTTTAATCAAGTCCTAAGCTATGACCCAAACCATTTCTTTCAGTGATCTGCTTTCTTGATATGTGAACTGGGATCACACTTGCCTGAGTGAATGACTCTTTTCTGTGCTCAACATTAGTGTATGTGTATATCATTAGTGTATATGCATACCATTAGTGTATATGCACATCATTAGTCAATATACATAGCATTAGTCTACCTTTGCATATTAAAATGTACTGTTGTGTCGACACACACACACACTCAGCAGTCACTATGTGTGAATAATCTGTCTGTATCTTGAGATAATATTTTCAGTTCCAGGTCCTTGACCTTCACAGAACACAGGGCTCACTCTTCATAGCAGTCTTGTTTGAGATAGAAACAAGTTGTCCCACAACAAAGAATGGATACAGAAAATGTGGTTCATTTACACAACGGAATACTACTCAATTATCAAAAATAAGGACATCTTGAGTTTTGAAGACAAATGGGTGGAACTAGAAAATATCATCCTGAGTGAAGTAACTCAGACCCTAAAGGACAGGTATGGTATGTATTCACCAATGAGTGGATATTAGCCAGAAAAGTACAGAATACCCAAGATATAATCCACAGAACTCAAAAGTAAGGATGCCTCAGTCCCACTTGGAAGAGAGAAGAAAGAAATCACAGGAGGGGGAAGGGAAGGAGGGACCTGGGTGGGAAAAGGGATAGGGGGGTGAAGAAGGGAAAATGATCAGGTATTGGGTGGGGGAACAGGACTAAAGCCTCAAGGGTCAGCAGTAAGAATGGAAACAAGCAACCTTGGGGGGTAGAAGGTGGGGGGACCCTATAGATTGTACTAGAGACCTGGGAGGTGAGAGACTCTCAGGGCACAAAGGATTGAGATGACCTACAGTGGGGAGAGGAAACTTTTAGAGCCTACTTCCAGAAAAACAAACAAACAAACAAAAAAAAAAACCCCCAAAAAACGGGCATCAAATGAGGGATGGGGTTGTCATCCCACAATCAAAAACTCTGACCCATAATTGTTCCTGACTGAAAGAACTGCAGGGAGAAAAATGGAGAAGACCTCGAAGAAAAGAAGGTCCAGCTACAGGCCCAAATTCGAATCCAGCTGGAGGGGAGGTCCCAAGGCCTGACACTATTATTGATGCTATGGTGTGTTTACAAACAGAAGACTAGCATGACTGCCCTCCAAAAGGCCCAACAAGCAGCTGAAAGAGTCAGATGCAGATATTTACACCCAACCAATGGACAGAAATTGGTGACCTCTGTAGTTGAATTTGGGAAAAGTGGGAAGAATCTGAGGAGGAAGGTGACCCTATAGGACGACCAGCAGTCTCAACTGACCTGTACCCCTGAGATCTCTCAGACTCTTTGTCAACAACCAGGCAGCACACACCAGCTGATATGAGGTCCCCAACACATATATAGCAGAGTACTGTTGGGTCTGGACTCCGAGAAAATGCGCCTAACCTTCAAGAGACTAGAGGCTCCAGGAAGTGGGGAGGTCTGGTGGGTTGGGGTTGGGGAATGGAGAGATCCTTGTGGAGACAGGAGGAGGAGGTATGGGGTGTGGAACAGAGGGGGATCTTGAGGGGGATAAAGTCTGGACTAAAAAAAAAAGATCAAGTAAAACTTAAAAATGGAAAAATAAAACTGCTGCTTGAAGATACAACTTCACAGGAGCCCCATCTATCCCCTGGCTCTTATTATATTTCAGGAGCATCAACCATAAAGTCTCACAAACATGACTTCCCAAGCATGAGCTGAACAATGATGACACCATTGGACATTGCAAAAGAGATGGCTTCCTGAGGCTTCAAATCTACACTGAGAATTTTGGAACTGAGGAATGCTGGGTTTAGGGCAGGGAAGGGTACACCAATTGGTTGATGAGTGTGTGTAGTATATATATGTACATATATGCATAAAATAACAAATAGAAAGAAGAAGCTATAATTTGATGCAGAATGAGAAGGGTTATATTGAAGGAGGAAAGAGAAGGCATAAATGTTTTATTATAATCCCACAAACATTTTGCTGTTCAGAAAGAATGTACATACATAGCTCGTACTTTGACTGACTTCTCTGGCTTTATGTATTTTTTTAATCAACCTTGGTGCTGTCTGATTTATTTACTAGGTTATTATTCAGTTTACATTAATTTTCTTCTTGATTGGCCTAGCTTCAAATGTCCACGTCTAGACAGAATCACTTTTTGTATTTTCCTGTTCATGACTCTAGAGCTATATATTCAACTGTCTACGCTTTCAGGTAGCTTTGAACAGCTCAGTCTTGCAAGGTCAAATTTTAAGTGAAAGGCTAATCACACTCAGCCTGATAGTGAAATGTCAGCAGGTTGTTTCCCTCACAGGAGAATAATCAACTGTTGGCCCTCTGCTAACAGCTTCATTGTCAGGTGCTAATAGGTTTGGCAAGAGGGCAGTTTTCCATTAATTTCTTTGAATAAAGATGGAGATTAAATGTTCTCACCTGTTTAGACTATTTCATCCTGTTGCCTTAGGTCCTTTCATTGCTTCAAAAATTTAAATGCCTAAGGACTCACAGACACTTGTTAAGTGGACAAGACGAGAGGGGACACGGGTTTCAGTCACTACCCATGGAAAGTTTCTCTACCTCTGCTTGCTTCTCCCTATTTCTTCCCTTTCTTCTTTCTTTTCAGCAATGTATCCATAGCCTCAGAAACCTTCACCTTTCTCTGGTTGAGATTATAGAAGGCTCCTAGAAACTATATTCAGGATAGAAAAAAGTAAGCTAATTTCATAGTGAGAGTATTATTGTTTGTTTGTTTTGTATCACAGTAATACAGAATTTTGTAATAGCTCTCTCTTTTAGATTATTCTGTATTTCATGCTACCTTTATTTATCAGAACATTTTCTATTTTTCTTCAGTACAATATTATAAAGTAAGCTATCCAAGTATTATCATCTCCATTGTACACAGGGAGAAATTGAAGCTCAGAGTAATTAAGTGACATGCTTTTCTTTTGTCTCCCATGACTAAAAATCAGTTTACAGGATGATAGCTGAGAGATGCTGTGCTGTTTATGAATTACCCACCTCTGCCTTTACAATCTCTCTTTTCTTGGGAGGTATAAAACAATTCTCAGGTGTAACCTAAAGTATTTCCCTTTGTGTAAATGTTTGCATACTGATATGTCACTATCACATGCTAGATTCAATAGCAAAAATGGTCTACTAGTAACATATGGTTTACTCAATAAAATTGATTAATCATTTTATTTATTAAAAATATGTGATATAAATAGTATTCTTCAAATACATTCACTAAGTTGTAAAACTATTTATGGTATGTTTCCAGGTGTTAAAACTAGACGAAGTTAAGGGTACAGCAGCAAATAGAAAAAAATTGTATTTTCTAAAAAATATTTCTTTAAAATTATTTTTATCAGAGAAGCTGATAAAACCAAAGTGCTTCTTATGTTTCACATACAATTTTCAACATATCCAAGAACAGTTTAATTTAAGGATAGTACTTTTTAAATGATAATACTTTTGTTAATTTTGTGAGAATGACACAGGTGCATACAAAGTCCTTTCATCATATTCCCATGCCACTTCTCCAACAACTCCTCCTATTTCCAGCCTTCCCAGTTACCTGTAACTTCATGTCCACTTTTAAAAATAACCTATTGAGTTCCATTTGTGCTCCCAATATATACGGGGCATCCACATTAACGTTGGAGTCCACACTCCCTTTCCTAGGTAGCCATCAACTTTCACTACCTCCTCATCTCGCAGTAGGAGCTGATGAGCATGATTTCCTTCGATGCTGGAATGTTGACTGGCTTTATTTTTTTTTCAAATTAGTATAAAAAGAGATGTTGACTTATGAACCATAGATTTATCCCTAGGTAAGTAGGAAAGTCAGGCTTCATCACAGAGCAGGGGTCAGCCCATCTTGGCTAAATTGCATTGATTCCATACACAAGTGCTTCTGTGAAAAGCTGACATTTGCTAGCGATGAGTAAAGCAATCAAAAGACAAAGACTACAGCTGAATCCTGAGCACACCATATTATCTCTGCAGGTGCTTGTAGAAAATGGATGTCTTGCTGATGTTCGTAGCACTCATTTTCTTCCTTCTCTCAGCCTTACCTGACATCCTGCTGGGTGGCGTGTTCAATTTTAAAACTTTGAAGGTAACATACTAGCCCAACATTCAGCATTTAGCTTCTTGACTAATTTTGATTCGGTATTTCAAAACATAAGTATGTTAGACATAATGTGTGCACTAGCCCAACATTCAGCATTTAGCTTCTTGACTAATTTTGATTCGGTATTTCAAAACATAAGTATGTTAGACATAATGTGTGCAAACCATGTAGATAGAGTACACATGTACATGGGCAGAGCATTCTCCTTTTAACATCTGAGTTCATGAAGTTAAAATGTATTAAAAGGAGAAATAGAAACAGGAGTACTAAACAGGATGGAGAATGGAGGGTAGGGTAGAGTAATTAGGGAGGAATAAATAACATTAAAGGTCTTTGAAAAAGCTGTATGAAAACTCTTTACTATAGGAGATTTTGTGTGTGTGTGTGTGTGTGTGTGTGTGTGTGTGTGTGTGTAAATAGAATTTAAATGGAGCTACTTATAATGGGAAAGAGAACAACCCAACTAGACATCACATGCCACCAAATTAATCCCCCAATACAAGGAACAAGTTCTGAATTTTTTAGTTTTAGGTCAGGAGAGTTTATAAACCGTTCCAAAGATTACATACTAGTGCTAGTGATTTGAGTTACCCTCCACAATCTTATGGTAGATCCTATTGCTTAAGACATCCCATACTTACATCGTAGAACATAAGGAAATCAAGCTGAAACTCAATTGAAAGCTCAAACCTGTTGATTAGCATTCATAGTTCTAGAATTACTATATATTATACCAGAAAAGGAAAGTGGTCATCATTCTCAACCATGCAAGGTACAATAACTGCCTGTCTGCTCAATATCCCAGTAATGTAAGAACTGTATGAATGTTGTGTGACTAACCACCATGTTTTGATTAAAGGCCCAATCCGTGAGAGAAAAGCCATCAATACTTGACACTGTCTGGAAGGCCAAGAACCTGAGACTGGATGGGTCATAGGCCCTAGGGGGAGGGGGGACATACTATTATTCTATTAAATGACAGCAATAAAATGACTCCTAATGGGATATTGCTATACTCAAAGATCTGTTCATCACTCAATATTTCCCAAAGAAGCTTCTTGCAGTAGATGGTAGCTCACCTGGAGACTTCTTGTCTCATTAGACATTGTCCAAGAATGGGCGACTCTGGAGTACTTAGCCTCAAAAGGGCTATCATTATGACACACTACCCTAAGGCTCATGAATCCATGTGTAGAGGAGGTGGAAAGATTTTAAAAAGTGGTGTTGAGGGATGACATCAAGTAAGCAGAGTTTTCAACATAAAGGTCAGTCTGCTCATAGGAATTCACAGCTTCTGTGACATGCACAAGACCTGTTTAAGCCAGAAGAATTCCAACCCTGAGAAGGGCAAGCAGGCACAAAGCCCCACCTCTGAGAAGCTATTTGCAATTGACAGCTGCTGGGAGAGGAAAAATAAGGCTGTTTTCAACAGCGTGAATAACAGTGCTGACTTATTTAAAGTAGATAGTTCTTAATATTTTGTATGTACTTCCTTAGCTAAACCTTGTCTTTTTAAATGTTAGGGCCTAAGTCAGTATATGTATTTTATTGACTGTAACCTAGCAACAGTTTTGAAAGTTACTGCAGTTCAACAACTCTAATTGTTAAAGTTGTAACTCCTAAAATAATTTTAACTGGACTATAACTTAAAACTGTTTCAATATTCCTATACATAAAGGAACATTGAAAGTTTAATAATTTTTAGCAGAAACAAACAAACACATTAAGGCTCTTTCCAGCCTATACATTTTATAAAATCCATATTAAAGGAATGAGAAAGCTCCCTTTTAATGCATGCTAGATAAAATTTCAAAGCTAAAACTTATTGGGAAAAACTACTATAACTTTTTATCTGCTAATCTCTTTATTCACTTCATTTCATAGCTCTGAATGAGTGTCATTTAAGTTTAATTTTATAGAAAGGAGGACATTTGAGGTGATTAAGAAAGTATACTGTATACTGAGTTCTTCGTGGATTGAAGACATTTCTTTCCTACCATTATAGAGTTTTGAGTATTTCATACACAAGACATGAGCGTATGAGGATCACTGAAAGCAGATGGCATATTCCATGTCTGCGTGGTGAACGAGACGAGGGGCCTCTGTTAAATGTGCACTAATTCTATTTATGAGAACAAATGACTTGACCACTATGTCAACTTCCTTTGTGGCCTCCAAATGTCATTAAGTGTTAACATAAGAATTTGAGAGACATCCATCAGACAGAATCAGGGCAGAATGAGAGGGAGGCAGAGAAGCTCCTTTGCAATAAGTTGGCAAGCACAGAAAGAGATAGCAGAAACTCGTCAGCTAGAAAGAGTGATCAGAGTGGTTCAGTTTCCTCTGCTCAGTGGGGCTGGTCTGTGGAATGTTTTCTAGAAAATGTTAAGGATTTCAGCTTTATTATTTCATGCTTTAACTTACATTATTTCCTTATAAACACAAACCTAGGTCCTAAGTGATATAAAAGAAGAGTGCAGGAGAATAGAGGTGATTTTTTTTTTTTTAACAACCAACCCTCCTGAACTTAGCACATCTGACAATATGGTGGGAGAACCAATCAAGCCCTGGAATTTAGCAAAACCTGACAAAACAGGGACAAAGATCTAATTCTTGGAAAGTCCCTAAATGTTTTAACATTGCATTTAGACCTCTGTAGTTCCAATTCTGGCTAACTGTCCTTGCTGTGATGTGTTAAACTAAGATACAGATTTAGTGATTGAAAGCTCAACCTGGGAAAGGCTTGGGACTGCACTGGAATCCCAAACACACAGTGCAGTATCTGAACCGTTAATAAAGACTTCCTATTGGCTTGACCCCATGTCAGAGTAGTCTTCCCTGGATATTGCACAATGTTCTCCTGGTGGAAGGATGTTGTAGTTGTCAAACGACATGACTGTGATACAGAACTTGGAAACTGATTGTGGAAGTGGGAAGTGCAGGGTTTTGGGGATAATATAGATGGGACTAATTTATCCTTGGATGGAGAAGGATGGTGAAGGACGTGCCTAGCACTCTTCCGATTGACAGACTTGCAGTACTTGAGGAATTTGTCACCATTTATTGAGATTTGTTACAAGAAAACCAATGCACAGTTTTTTTTTAGATTATATATTAAAATGCATAACATTTTGTTAAATAAACATATTTGGAAGTCTTTGAATGAGAGTTAAATAGGGGAGGCTGATTTATTGCCTTAATTCTCAACAAAAATTCCTACAGAATTTCAATAAGAATATTCTGCATATCTCTCTAGAATTCAATGTGTATTCAATATTAAAATGCATCAGTGTAATCTTGGAATAGGGTATGAAAAAGATGCTATCTTTGAAATCATAATATCTGGATTAAATTCCTATCTGTCATCTATGCAGTATGAATTTATCTCTTGATTTAATTTCTTTTGCACTGACTTTCTTATCTTTAAAACCAGATTAGTAATCACTAATGGCTTGTTGAATAAGATAATTAAAATAATACATATTATACTTAGGACAGTATAAAGCACATCTTCTTTGGCTCACAAACTCTAATAAACATTATTGTCCAGACACTTGCTTAAAAGTAAGGTTTGCATTTACAAGCTCAGAGTTTGAAACTTTGACGGTTCAAAATATGTGTTTACTTAAGACTTGCTCTGCCTGCATCCCGATTTGAAGCAGATGGTGACTTGGATTATGTAACCTGATTAGGCTGAATCAAAGCAATCTCGTATTTTTTTAATATTCATTTATATATTCATTCATTCATTCATTTTTGATTTTTGAAACTGAGTACTGTCTATCCTTGGTTGGCCTGGAACTTGCTTTGTGTACTAAGGTGGCCTTGAATTCATAGATCTATCTGCTTATGCCTCCCGTGTGCTGGGATTAAAGGAGTGCACCATCATTCTTGGATCTTTCTTTATTTTTAAATATAATTTATTCCTGGAATATACTGGGTATTTTATAAATCGTGGTCTATTATTCAAGGGTATGCATTTTTAAATAGATGCTTTGAGTGGGCCGAGCAGACCAGCAGTAAATGGCTCATTTCAGGGATGAGTGCCTAAATTTGATCCACAACACTCACATTAAAACAATGGGGATGATGGACTGCTTCTGCAACCATCCTATGGCTGGGAAGGTCTAGGCTTCCCTGGCTAGCCAGTCTGCTCTCATTGAGGAGCTCATTCCCAAAGCGACAGCATGTTTCAAAGGAAGGACAGCTTGTTCCTTGGATAACATCCAAGGTCTGACTCTAGTCCTTATGCATATCTGCACACACCCATGAACACTTCTGCACACAAACATACACACACAATAAAAAAATTTACGATATTTATTGAGGTTGACTCAGCCTCCTTTGTGAACAATTAGTTGACATTTTTGAGATTTCCTTGTTTAGTTGGAGTATACCATAAATAAAATATGTGGCGGTTGCAACAGTGCCTTGATATCAGTTACTTTGCAAACCTCATTGCTTGGAATTGGTCTTCTTATGAGGATGTAAGGGGTAGAACTGTTCTAAGGGCAGCAACTATAGAAATAACAATGCAGTTTCAATATTCGTTCTTCTGTTAAATCATAAAGTACTGAGGGCAAATTTGTTCTAGAGTTTATTTTACCCTTAATGGGATTTCACATAAGGTGTCTTCACTTCAATTTTATGAGGCCTTAATTTTCTATGCAAACTTAACCTGGTTTTTGGTACTTAGATATTTGTTCAATGTTATTGTCAATGGTTTTGTTGATTTGATCAGTATTCATGGTCAGGTGACATTAAACAAATGAGACACTGGTTGCTGTGAGGAGACGTCACCCAACTGAGTGGAAAGCTTAAGGCTCAGCTGAGGTTTGACGCAGGTGTTGGTTTTGCCAAAGGGTACAGCATACAAGCCTGACCATTTCTCTTTGTTGGTCCCCATCTGGTTTCAGCTCATAGCCACGACACAGACACCCTTTTGCCACCCCGAAGAATGCTCACATCTTCCCAAATCTGCATCTACAGGAATCACTTGAAGTTATGTATGTTGATCCCATCAGGAGCGCCTTCTGTAACTCCCATATTGTCCTTGGGACTGTGCCTGTTGCTGAGGTAGCTAGAGAGTAGGATCATCCTTTGTTCTGAATTTAGAACAGAACGGGTTCTGGAGAAATGACAGCACCCGACCTTCTTTTTTTGATTTATATTTCATATTGGTAAAGTGTGCAGGAATTTAAAATGTGCATTTCGTAGACTAATTTTAATACCCTAACACACATTTTCAACCTAGGCATCTCTATGCACACTATCACCGTTGCTTCCATTATTTTACCTTAGAAATGTTTCAGTGGGTATCATTTCTGTAAATTGATAAATCTCTATTTAGTAGTTCCATGTACAACCATAGAAGGTTTTATAACACAATGGGCTTTTAAAGCATTATTTAAAATGCAATTTTAAAAAGCTTTCATAGGCAAGTATTGGAAATATAAATATTCATAAATTACTGTTCTTTGAAATATGTTGGCTAAATTTACATAGAGATGAAAGTGGAAATTTATGAATGCTATTTTATATTCATTCTGATGGCTTAATGTCAGTAATATTTTCAGGCTGGGGTCCCTTAGTGAAGGAGTCCACGATTCTTTATCTCATGGAGAGCACATGACCCCCATCCCTAAGCCAACTGGACGGGTTAAATTGCAACCCAGCTTTGGGATTGCTGGGGGAGACAGGTTAGAGAGTGGGAGGAGATTGGAAAGTATCATTGTGGAAATGTAGTTCATTTGACTTAAGAAACTTATAATCAGCTTGCCTCGTCTCAGAAGAAAAGTTATAAATGGAAATTTTAATTAATGAGATTGCAAAGCTGGTGCTTGTCTTTGGTTAGCATTGTCTCAGCAGTTTTCTACTATGAAAGAACAATCTTTCTGCCTCACGATTTGCTGTGCGTGTTCTTGTGCTTGGGCATGCATGTGTAGGTTAATGCATGCACACACATGTATATGCACATAGACATGCACACATTTCTTTAGGCAAGGCTCCTTCACTCTCTGTATTATTGGACATAGTTGTGGACCTAGACTTTTCAATCTTCACTTCAATTTTCAGGTGCATTCATTGTGATCAATTATTAGTAATTATCATTTTATAATTTTTGTTTTTAAGTCCATGATCTTTAGCACTATGAGCTATTGTCCAATTTTAATTCTTTAGGAAAAATTAAAAGTTCCATTAATATTAATTATAGACTACCTCATACTTAGAACCAATGTCCTATCTTCAATAATGTTCCATTTCCATTTAACCCTCCCAATCTTACCCCTTTTGTGTGAAGGTTTTTATCAATAATTTAAACTTTGAGTACCATCTTTATTAAAGAAAGAAAAGAACACTAAGGTCTGTAAAGATTTCATATAAAATAAGTTGAGTTGTACTTTTGTTATCATTCATAATTACTGATTTCAAGTGAAATCTACCTATGGATTTTGTATTCTTACAAAGCAACTTTTACAAGTAATATAGATTCTACTCACTATAGAATAAGGAAATTTAAGTACAGGATGAGGGAAAGTGTCTATGGAACTTATAAGCATAGATCAGCAACCTATGTTCAGTGACATTAACTGACCTCAGATATTCATTGCTGTGATGTTTCTCATATCTGGGCCCTGACCACTGATGCACACCACGTGTTTGAGACAAGCTAATGGCCCTCCCCCAAGGACTCCAAATCAGAATCTCAAAGGGGCCCACCTAGAGATCTGCTCTCATGTTGTTTGGTTGATGGCTTTTCCACTTTGATATAGAAGAGAAGATAATATACAGCATCTCAGATGTCATCTATTCTGAATGTTTACTTTTGAAATAGTAATAGACAATCTCTTTTTTAACTGTGTTTCTCACTGCCTCCATATTCCCAAGTATACTCATGAGATGAGTAAGGCTTAATCCAGCTTTTCTAATACACCTGTAACATACAGTCCTAACAAAAGGTAAATGTGTTTTAAATGTTTTAAAATCGTTGTGGCAACAAAGGTATTACTTATAGACAAGTAAATTAGATAAGCAGCAGACTGTTTTTGACCAAGCATGTTTTGATGAAAATCTCTGACTTACTGGTTTCAGGATTCTTAATAATTTTACTATCATCTCTGCAGAATAGGTGAAATAAAATTCCCACAAGTGGATGGCATGAACAGAATGATCTCTGCAGTACTTCCTTCATATTGCCAGTGTGAGCCATAACATCATGCCCTTGCTTCTACAGGTACCACATAGCCAATGTGAACCAGTACATCATGCCTTGCTTCTACATGCATCCACAGCCAGTGTGAACCAGTACACTCTGCCCTCACTTCTACAAGTAATGCACAGCTCAAACCTGTTTCTGATTTGTTCGAATAATATTGGTCAGTCTGGCACGGGTGACTTTCGTTTGTGCACTGAGAAAGATTATGTAATAAATGTGTTCATAAATTTAAGATAAATGTTTCAGACTTTCCAGGGAAAAGAGACTTCTATAAATTGAATAGAAATTTACTCACTTTCTAAAGATGCTAGTGTTGTGACAAGACTGCAGAGAAACGAGGAAAAAAAATAAACATTACGTTTACGTAATATGACAAACCATAGTCATGTGTTTGTGCATGTGTGTGTGCACCCCCACATACAGACAAACAAATGGAGATGCAAACATATCATTCCTATATAGGATACGATGTAATATTGTAAGAATGAAAATTGATTGTCGCACCTGATTTTTAAAATTATTATCTTAGTTCTTATAGTTTTCAATGACTGGACATCTTTTCTTTCATGTGTTCCCTTTGCTTTTTCTCTGCCCCCTCTTTCCTCCCACTGTTTTTTCTTGATTCTCTCTTCTTCCATTTATATTCCTTTTCCATATTACTCCTTCTGTTCCTGCCTCTCTTTCTATTTTCCTTAAGGAAATATAAATGCAAAAATCAATTGATCTGTGAATAGAAAATGTAAGCAACATAACTTTCATTTTTGGACAAGAGGATGGGGAGATACTAGGATGATTATTTGTTTCTCCATATTCCTATTTTTAATAAGAAGTCTGTATTTATTGAACAAAATTTGTTGAAAAGTTATCTTGTATCTGAATCTAGCCTGAGAATTTTTCATACATTTTTTATTATAATATACAGTGAAACACACACACACGTTTGTGGCCTCTTAGCCCTTCCTTTTTTCCTTTTCCTCATATTCTTTCCTGTCTTCCTCTTTTTTATTTTTCTCTCTCTTTCCTCTCTCCTTTGTCTTACCCCATCCCTCTCTGCCTCTTTATCTGCCTGTCTTTCTCCCTTTCCCTTTCCAGATTTTTGTGAAGTGTTTGATATCTCAACAAAAATAAATGCACAAATATGGGTTGTGGAAAGAGCAGTAAGACCAATAGCTAGACAGCTCATGAATGAACTGACGGCATTAGCGTGGTAGCCTGTGGAGGACCATTTATTGGGACTCAGGTATGACTTCTGGGAGCTAGCACAAGCTCATTTCTCCAAAACATGCCCTTTCCCCCTCGTTCTCAGGCTTCAATGCCACTTGAGTTTCTTACAGATTTGTCTTTTCCTTGTTAAGTTTTGCATTCATGCCATTCTTGCTTTCCTGTGCTTCATTATCATTTAAACCCTTTGTGCTAGCCTCCAGTGTCATATTTTCTTATCACTAAAATACATTAAATGAAATCAGGACTTCCTACACAAAGATCTGAAGGAATAAATGTCGCAGTACGAACTACTACGAGTCTTTTAATGTTATTTTTTTCTGTGTAAGTCCAAATCAGCACTTGCTTAATACATATTTACATCAATTGACCTTAATTTGATAGAAGAAATTTATGCTCAAATCAATGATCAAATGCATTAGTTGAATTTGGCCAATGGCTGTCCTGATCATTCCTGTATTTATACATTTATCTATTAGTTGTGTGGCTGTTTGCAGATGATTTATAAGAGGCCACTTGGCATCTATGAAATGTCAAGACTTTGCTCCGGCTACATTTGATTTCTGTAACCTGTATAGATCAGTTCCTCACACATACATCATTTGAAGCTTCCTTGAATTAGCTAGGATTTTCAGCTCTCTCAGCTTAAAGTTAGATGTCCCTACAGTCATGGTGGCATGCCCACTGCTTTCTCTTCCCCTAAGAGGCATTAACTCTAGGCACTTATGTCTACAGGGCATCAATTTAGTATAGCATTCAAAAATGCCCTTTAGGATGTGACTGTCAATTTGCTGGACAATACTGAGACATATTACATATATACTTAAATGCTATTTCTACTTTATTTCTTGCTTCATTTCCTGTAGTCACTAATTACATCCATCCAAAGCATTTTCTACTTTTTTTTCAGTCTGTTTTGTTATCTATATCAAATATAAATAAGAAATATGTAAATTTGAGTCCAAGAAGTAGAGATCTTTACCTCCTTTCTGTTGTCTGCAGATAGATATAGATGGACATATTCATTAATACATAAAAATAATCTGCTTAGTTTATATAAGGTTACCTGTTTGTCTGTTTTCAAGGAATCTATGTTTTTAATCTATTTTGGGGGATATAACTTAGACTGAATAGTGAAAAATTTTATTCTCCTTGTAATCAGTTAAAAGATAAACATTTAGCTCAAACAATGTCAGAGGAAATCTTTTTGACACCTATTTGATGATCGAAGCATAAAGGATTTTTCTTTTCATCTCAGAGTATGTTTGTGGACGAAGTCAAGTATCTTCAAAATGAGCATGTGAGCCATCTCAGAGAGCAGCAGAAGTGTAGATGTAAGAGGAACGGGTGAACTAATGCCTCAAGTAACCATTCTTGGCTATTCATCCCAGTGCCCAGACATGAACTTCATCTTAAGCCTACTACAGAGGCAAACTGGTTTTCCCAGTACCAAGTGTGATCTGAACAGAGAGATTCTTGAAATTCCTGGATTTCAAGTATATGGATTTCATGTTAAAATGTCAACCCATCCTATTAGAAGAATGAAACCCACATAGATGTAATCAAATTCAAAGCAAAAAGTTTTGTAAATATTGGAAACTGGTTCTAATACTCATAATAACATGGAATACTTAGAGTAGCCAATTCAATAAGAGAGAATAAGAATAAAAGTGGTGGATACTCATTGCTCAAATTCAAGACCTTTTGCAATGTTACAAGAATCAAGGGAACATAGCATTCGTCAATTAGTGGAAACCAGGATCAACAACAGAATGAAGTAGAGCCATACAAATATAAATAAGCTGATATTTGACAAGGAAGTAAAAGCAATTCTATGAGGAGACTATTTTCAGAACAAATATTTCTAGATAATAACTACTTGCAAAAGCAATGTATCTATTCATAGATCTCATGCCTTTCAAAGTAATTTTTTATAGATCATACATATACGTGTAAATCATCGAGGTGTAAAAGGTGTAAACAACAGCTTAGGAAATAAATCAAAGAAACTGTGGGATTGCCATTGCATTGTAAACTCAATTGCAGAACAATGATTTATTAAAAAATTGATAAGTTGGTTTATTAAATATAAAGTCTTGTATTCTTGCAAAGGCCATTAGAACCAAAGGATTAGCATCAGATTTGGAGAAACTCTGTAAAGCAAATATGGGGAAATAGCTAAAATTCAAAACTTTCAGAGTTTCTAATGTTAAAATTAAATAAAGCATCTTAATTAAAATGTAAAAAGGTTTTGAATTCATGTTAGATTGCAGATGGCAAATATATGAGTGTGTGTATGTGTGCGTGTATGTATATATGTATATATATGACATCCTTTATCATTATAGAATTACAAACACAAATAAAGAGTTACCATTCCATTCACAAGAGAACCTCAAACTTAGAAACTAAGCAAAGCCAAATATTGAGAATCCTGCTGGGACAGTGAAGTGAACAAGTTAATTTGTAAGACATGTTTTCACTTTCTTATGAAGGTCAATACTCATGCACCCTAGAAATTGTGTTTCTGAATATTTACCAAATTAGTTAAGGAGCTTTTGTCCACATGAAAATGTACATATGGAGACTGGAGAGGCAGGCCAGTGGTTAAGGGAGCTTGCTGATTTTGCAAAGGATGGTTCAGTTTTCAACACCCATGTCAGGAGATTTTCATCTGCTTATAATTCCAGTTCTGAGGATCTGAAAGCCTTTTTGATGACTTTTATAGATACTGTCATATACCTGTATGTACACACATACAAACACACACACACACACACACACACACACACACACACACACACACACAGAGAGAGAGAGAGAGAGAGAGAGAGAGAGAGAGAGAGAGAGAGAGATGCATACACACAAAATTACATACAAATAAATGAGTAGTAAAGCAAATCTTCAAAAAAATATTCATATGGATGCTCATAGAAGGCTTCAGTGTAATTAGCACAATTGTCAAGTAACTAATGAGCTGTAATAAGTACATAGAACACCAAATTGTCTGTGCACTTACTATAATGCTTTCAACCAACAAAATAAATTAACCACAAAGCTGTAGAAAACACAAATGTATCTTAAATACCTATTGCTAAAAGAAAGAAGCCCATCTGTGATGGTTGTGGATTGATGGCCTTGATCATGTAGTTGCCTAGAAAATACAAATTTATACAAGTATTAAAATATCAAAATGGTTTCTGGTGGCTCAGAGGAAGCAGATGGCTTAAGGTGATAAATTTTCTAAAAGATGCTGTAATAGTGGGTGCTATGGATTTGTCCAAGTCCATTGAACTATATTGCACAATGAATGTGTCTTATATTCAAGTAAAATAAATCATTTGAAAGGTTAAGGCAGATAGAATTAAAACTTCAAAACACTAATTTAACTCTGTCACAGATACATAAAAAATAATATAAAAGATAAAGTAAGTTGAATTTAAAAGTCATTGTGTTTTATAAGAATGAAAAAAAATCTATTAAAAAGCACTGTACCTTCGTAGACCAGTAGCTCCCCTGTGTGTATTGCATAGCATTTCTATATATTTAAAATAAAATGAAATTAAGTAAATGGTGGCTAGAAGTAGTTGAGGCTCTGTATTGGAGAGGTTTGCAGGCAGGAAGGTTAAAACCAGTTATTGTTAAATGTGTAAGAAGAGGAGACACTGAGGTGAATTCCTCTTTTAGTCTAAGGAAAAAAGAAGCTTATATTGAAATGCATATTAATGTATGGGTATTTGCTAATGCCTATTGAAAGGGCCTAGGAAACAAACTTGGATAAGTAACCAGCACATGAAGTACAGAGCTTGGGGTCAATGCCATTCTTCTTTAAAATAAACCAGTATTCATTAGAGCAAGGGCTAGTTCTGGGACTTGGGGCAGGTATGGGTAAAAGACAAGTTGAAGCTTGATTGTGGAGCAGGAATGGAGGTAAAAACAAAGAGGAGGAGAGGAAGAGAGGGAGGAGGGATAGATAACAACAACAAAAGGGGAGGAGGAGAGGAAGAGAGGGAGGAGGGATAGATAACAACAACAAAAGGGGAGGAGGAGCGGAAGAGAGGGAGGAGGGATAAATAACAACAACAAAAGGGGAGGAGGAGAGGAAGAGAGGGAGGAGGGATAAATAACAACAACAAAAGGGGAGGA
>NC_034590.1:163296401-163304701 GCF_900095145.1 Mus pahari | reverse complement strand
AACAACAAAAGGGGAGGAGGAGAGGAAGAGAGGGAGGAGGGATAGATAACAACAACAAAAGGGGAGGAGGAGAAGAAGAGAGGGAGGAGGGATAAATAACAAAAACAAAAGGGGAGGAGGAGAAGAAGAGAGGGAGGAGGGATAAATAACAAAAACAAAAGGGGAGGGGATATTAATAATATTAATGGTGCTTAGAAAAGTCATAGAAAATCATTTTAATTTATGTTCAGTTAGTTACATACAATGTGTGTGTGTGTGTTTGTGTGTGTGTATGCACGTGTCTGTGTGTTTATATAGTTTACATGAAGTTATACCACTATGGTTTTGCAGAAGCACTGTAACCTGTGTCATGATTGGGAAACCTCCTTTTTAGTTGTTGTTGTTTAGAACCATAAAGAAAACAATAAAACAATACCCATGAGTCTAGGGTCTACAGAAATAGAAGAGAGAATAACTGAGCAGAAATAATATGTCTTATGTGCTGAGGTAGAACATCTTTCCCAGCTCCTGAGGTAAGAACTCTGTATGGTAAATATCTTGTAATGTTTTTACAAACACACACACACACACACACACACACACACACACACACACACACACACACAAACCAAAAACAAAAAAACAAACAAACAAAAAAAAACCATGTCATATCTGGATGATTGCATTTCACAATAATCCTCCCACAACCTCCAGCCCTTACATCTTCCTGCCACACCTTCTGTGATGTCCTGTAAGCCTTTGGGAAGGGGGATGATAAAAATGCCCTATTTAATTCTGAACTTTCAGTAGTAACTTATTCCTAGCACATTGGCCAGTTTTGAGTCACGGAATTAGTTCTATCTCCTATTTAAGGCAGAGACAAGTCCCTCTGGCTAAGTTTAGGGATAACACTATTCTGTGGGTATAAACCTAAATATTAAAAGGCAATTTGACATGTCATTTAAAAAGATAATGAAAGTATTTCTGTACTTGGTCTTATGTTCTCCCAAAAGCCTCAGGCTTTTGATCAGGTTAACAATACCAGACATTTAACCCTTCAAACATAATCTAATGGGCCAGCTTTTCCATAGTAGCTATGCCTCTGTTCCTCCAATGGGCACATCTGTCCAGGCAGGCCAGTGTTTTAGCATGGGTAGTTTGCTGCTATGCAAGACTATTGATGGCCTTTCCCCCTAGAGACATACACAGAACCTTCTGTATTACAGAAGTCAGCCAGCCAGAAAGAGTTCAGTTTTGTTCCAGCCTGATTTCTCTACATTCTCCAACTGAAATGTGTGTTCAACAACAGGACCTTACTATATACTTAGTGGCTTTCCCAGCTTTCATGTTTGGGGATCAATTTGGTCTTTACTCTCATATAGCAGACACATTACCCAATGAGCCACTACCCTATTATTTGAAAAATAATAATTTTTCTTTACTCTGTCCCAGAAATCTTCAATCTTCAGTGAGTTTATTATGACACAGTTTTTATTTTTTAATTATAAAGGAAGCTTCAAGGTGAGAGTCAACACAGTTTTGGGTGTACATGAAAGTATTTATGTTGTAAAAAGAAAAGGCAGTTTATAACAGATGCATGCATTATGGAACTTGAATGAAGTGTGTTTTGATTTTAGCTACTTTATCTCAGTTATGATTAATCATGTTGCTACTATGTGAAACAGAAGTCTTTATATATGAATTTAGTAGTAATTCTATATCAAATGTCCTGTTTTCTTTTTTTTTCCCCCTTAGGAAAAAAATAACATTTCAATTGCATTCTCTTGCATTCTGTATTATTTTATGAATTTTATAATTTTTAAATCATCATGGGAAAAAATTCAGGCAGGGGCTATCATTTCCAGTCCTTTGTAGAGGAGACTGTTTCAGAGAGGCAAAATGATTCACTGAGATGTCACTGAGCACCGTCAGGACCAGTGTTTCTGTCTTTGACTCCTAACCTAGCCATTCCACATGTCCTAATACCATGCTTTTCAGAATATAGGTGGAGGTTTAAAATGTTCTATACACCATGGGGATGTTTCCAATACCCCAATCTGCAGACATGCATTAGCTCCGTCCTTCTGATTTCTTTTAATATTAACCCCAACACGCTTTGGTTATTTATGAATGAAGAATGAAACTTGGATTTTTTTTTTTTTTTTTAATTTCAGAATTTAAGGTGAGAGATGCAGCTCAGGAATGCTGCTGAGTTCTTCTAGCTAAAATTCTCCACATTACCCTTCCTGGAATATGCCTTTCCTTCCTTAGACAACACACTTCAAAGGACAGGAAGGTGTGCCCACATTTGAATTTCTTTACATTCCTTCATGTGGAACGTCTTCCCATTACCTCAAGTCCAGTACTTGTTTTTCTCCACTTTTCCTCAGTTGTAGATTGGCCACATGATACATGAGCCACAACTGCTGTGTAATAGTTCATTTTCTGTTATTTTACTTTGACTCAAGCAATGTTCTTGTAAACATCCACTTTCTCGTCCCAGCTTTTCAATTTTGCTAGGTCTTTTTATAAAGTATCTCAGTCTCAAAATAATTATCAAACCAAAAGTTTCTGTGTCTATCCCTAATAAAGTTTTTTCAATTCTCGCTAAACTTATAAGTCCTGAAAGATATGTCAAGCCCCGATTCCTCTAAATTTTCCTAACCAACACTTAAGAACTACCTGTGAGACTTATGGGAGTGATGATGTAGGGGTGACATATTTATTACTTGTAGAATAATTGCCAAGGGATTCCTAACCTTTCAATCTCTCATTGTTGCATATTTTATATGGTGGAAAACCAATGGTTTAGTCATTGCAGAGTTACAGATGAGTGTAGATATAGCCACTACAAACTGCCTTCAATAAATCTAATTAAACAAAATATATTGGTGAGTTATATTACATTATTATACTGAGGAAGGAAAAAAAAATCTCAAATTAATTTAAAAAATGAATTGTACTACAAGTTGTGTATGATTTATCTTAAGTGTTAGAAGCAAAAGTCATTTTAAATTTTTATGTATTTGAATATTTACATATGTTTAAGTAAATTTCTTAGGTATAGACCAGCGTCTGAAGAAGAAATTCATGAATGACTCATTCAACCCTTACCAAGATAACCCAATGAAAATAACACTTTTTTGGATTTTTATTAGATATTTTCTTTATTTACATTTCAAATGTTATCCCCTTTCCTGGTTTACCCTCTGAAAACCTTCTATCCCATTCCTCTCCCTGCTTCTATGAGGGTGTTCCCCTACCCAACCACCCACTCTCATTTCCTAGTCCTGGCATTCTCATACTCTGGGACTTCGAGCCTTCACAGGACCAAGAGCCTCTCCTCCAATTGATCCTCAACAAGGCCATTCTCTGCTACATATGCAGCTGAAGTCATAGGACCCACCAGGTGTACTCCTTGGTTAGTGCTTTAGTCTCTGTTAACTTTGGGGGCTCTGGTTGGTTCATATTGTTGTTCCTCCTATGGAGCTGCGAACACCTTCAACTCCTTCAGTCCTTTCTCTAGCTCCTGCACTGGGGACACCATGCTCAGTCCAATGGTTGACTGCAAGCATCCCCCTCTGTATTTATCAGGCTTTGGCAGAGCCTCTCAGGAGACAGCTATATCAGGCTTCTATCAGCAAGCACTTCTAGGCATCAACACTAGTGTCTGGGTTTGGTAATTGTATATGAGATGGATCCCCAGGTGGGGCAGTCTCTGGATGGCCTTCCCTTCAGTCTCTGCTCCACACTTTGTCTCTGTAACTCCTTCCCTGTGTATTTTGTTCACCCTTCTAAAAAGGACTGAAGTATCCACATTTTGGTCTTCCTTCTTCTTGAGCTTCATGTGGTTTGTGAATTTTTAGGATGTCTGTATTTCAACTGTAACTTGGCCCTTGAAGTCAAGTATAAAATTTTCTCTTGTATTCATTTCCGCTGAAAAGTTTCTGATTAAGGAGTGGCAGGATTTTGATTCTGAAGTATAGGAAAACTAAACCTGTATTATATTTAGGAAAATTGTTTAGCTCTTTAACTTCTAAGGCAGGTTCAGACAGGATAAAAACACTGCACAATAGCAGTGAAGTTCAGGGCCCAAGACTGCAGAAGTTTAAGCAAGTATTTCTCAGAAATAAAATGGTATTAGATTTCATTTGTCAACACCCTCTGTCCCAAATGGGCCCCCAGGCAATGATGATAATATTTAAATCTAAAAAACTCAGAAATACAAGCAAACACAGTTGTAAGTGCAATCCACTTGTAGTCCAACAAGCTTTGCTTTTCAGTAAAGTTTGCAGGACAGAGTAGGCATGTTTAATACAATCTTCGTAAATGAGTCTCTAAGAGGAAAACTGAATTATGCACAAAAAGTTATATTGAACACAGACATGTACTTTTTAGGATGTTGAAGAACTCCTGAAACTTCTGTTGACTTTTAATTTTTAAATTTAAATTTTTATTCTGGGGTCTCTCCACTATTTACCAAGACATTTTATTCATCATAGAACATCTGTGAGGGAACAACTTTTTAAGGAATGAGGTCACTACAGAAATGACGATGACAGGCAAGCTATTTCAATACAATTCTAGTAGAGGAAAATATTCCTTGTATTTGGAGATGCTTCAAAACTTGCAGTTAAGCTGTAACTTATTTTAAAGTTATCTAATACTTAGATAATAAGCCATACTCATGAAACATTGCTAGAATATATTATCTATTTTATGACCATAATAGTAATTGATCTAGTTAAAGACATGCAAGTGCATAAATAAAATAAGAAAAAAAATAAGTGGTTGAACCAAAATTCTTCAGTTCCTCTACAATACTTCATTGTTTTCTGTTCATGAACTATATATCCTATCTAGAGATATATAATTTTTATCAAATTACTATTCACTTGTCTATTCTATAAATAGGTTCTTCACTTAATAGTTCATTATACTCTTATTTTGTTACATATTGTTTTACATCTTGATTTTTAAACGTTATATAATATTTCTCCATTTATATGAACTATAATTTATTTGGATAATGCTGTTAGGACCTGTTCTTTACCTGTGTTATAGGTATTCTATGTTCATAAATATTTCTTTTATTTATAACATCTTTTCAACACAAATTCTGATTTGAAAAAATATTTGGACAGAAGCCATAGAATTTTTCTAGGTTTGTAATATATAATCATGCAATGAGAATCTGATTTCAACCAAAGGTTGTGACCCAGGCTTGCAGTACTGTGTTGGTCAAGTGATTTTATTCCTTATCCTTGTAGGAATAATACCACCCAAGTACTTCTGATCAAGATGCTGTGAAAATGAATGATCCCAGCACCCAGATTCTATTTCAATGCTGTTCATTTGTAAAAAGCCTGTACTACCAACATGAAATAAGAACACATGTTCCACAATGTTCATAGCAGCCTTATTTATAATAGCTAGTCTGAGTTAGCTATCACCAGAAAAGTTTTCATCAAATTGTGCTTTGTTTAAATATATGTAAAATAAACTATTCGGGGTCAGACTTCAGAAGTTTGAACCAACACTTGTTCTGAGTGATGCTGAACTGAGCTGCCTTCTGACTTTATGCCATTACCCATTTTGATGTGGGCAATATTAACAATAAAACTTAAACTATCCTAAGAAAATTATAAATTAAGTAAACCAATTGATAAAAGACAAATACAATTTTCTACAAAACACACAATAAAATCGGACTGGCTTTTTATTTATCATTGCATTATAATTGTTTCATCATTTAATTTTAATTTGTAGATTAATATGGTTATAATTTTCATTTTCTTATTTTATAACATGTATATTTAGACAAAAAGGAAATAAAAGAAACCAAACCAAGCTGTAGGCTTTAGGTTTTATAACTAATAATTTACTGCTGTGAAAGCAATAACTTTTGATCCATGAACCAAAATTAGATTAATACTTATGCTAATACATATTTCACAGGGTTTATGAGAGAGGAAAGCAGATAGAAAGCACACACGCACACACACACACACACACACACAGAGTTAAACACATATACACATGTAAGCATAGAAGGAAGGCAGCTTTTATCATAGTGCACTGGCTAGTTTTGTGTCAACTTGATACAGGCAGGAGTTATCACAGAGAAAGGAGCTTCAGTTGGGGAAATGCCTCCACGAGATCCAGCTGTAAGGCATTTTCTCAATTAGTGATNAAGGGGGGAGGTCCCCTTGTGGGTGGTGCCATCTCTGGGCTGGTAGTCTTGGGTTCTATAAGAGAGCAGGCTGAGCAAGCCAGGGGACGCAAGCCAGTAAAGAACATCCCTCCATGGCCTCTGCATCAGCTCCTGCTTCCAGACCTGCTTGAGTTCCAGTCCTGACTTCCTTTGGTGATCAACAGCAATGTGGAAATGTAAGCTGAATAAACCCTTTCCTCCCCAACTTGCTTCTTGGTCATGATGTTTATGCAGGAATAGAAAACCTGACTAAGACACATAGAAATTTTGAAAAATGAGTGTTTTAGTAGACTCTCCTTTGTTCTCATGGCCTCGTGCCCTTTATTCCCTAATCCATCCTTATAACCTTTCTCTTAAGTCTCTGTCGAGGAATTTTTATCCAGCAACTTGGCTACTATGGCAAGGGATCATGCCCAAAGACCTTCTATGTTTATGCAATCTGTCTGAAATACAGACAAACCTTTAGTACACAACTTTATCCTAAACAATGAAGGTGAAGTTAGTTTGTAGAGGGAAACACCCATGTTTGAAAGTGATTTCTAAATCAGGTGCAGATAAAATGTCTAATCAGAGAAAGATTTGACAGAATGAACCAGAAATAGGATATGTTCAACTCTTGAGAGAACAATCACTTAAGTATACAATCAAATCATCTGCAAATAGTGATATTTGACTTCTTCCTTTCCAATTTGTATCCCTTTGACCTCCTTTTGTCTAATTGCTCTGGCTAGGACTTTTAGAACTATATTGAATAGGTAGAAAGTGAGTGGGCAGCCTTTTCTAGTCCTTGATTTTAGTGGGATTGCTTCAAGTTTCTCTCCATTTAGTTTGTTGTTGGCTACTGGTTTGCTGTATATTGCTTTTACTATGTTTAGGTATGGGCCTTGAATTTTTGATCTTTCTAAGACTTTTAACATGAATGGATGTTGAATTTTGTCAAATGCTTTTTCAGCATCTAATGAAATGTTCATGTAGATTTTTTTCTTTGAGTTTGTTTATGTAGTAGATTATATTGATGAATTTCTGTATATTGAACTATCTCTGCATCCCTGAGATGAAGCCTACTTGATCATAGTGAATTATCATTTTGATGTGTTCTTGGATTCAGTTTGTGAGAATTTTATTGAGTATTTTTTGCATTGCAAGAAAAAAATTGCATTGCAATTTTTCATAAGGGAAATTGGTCTGAAGTTCTTTTCTTTGTTGGGTCTTTCTGGGGTTTTGGTATCAGTATAACTGTGGCTTCATAGAACAAATTGGGTAGTGCTCCTTCTGTTTCTATTTTGTGGAATAGTTTGAAGAATATTGGCATTAGGTCATCTTTGAAGGTCTGATAGAATTCTGCACTAAACCCATCTGGTCCTGGGCTCTCTTCTCTTCTCTTCTCTTCTCTTCTCTTCTCTTCTCTTCTCTTCTCTTCTCTTCTCTTCTCTTCTCTTCTCTTCTCTTTTCTTCTCTTCTTTTTGTCTTTTCTCTTCTCTTTCTTTCTTCCTTTCTTATTTTGATTGGGAGAGTTTTAATGACTGCTTCTATTTCTTTAGGGGTTATGGGATTGCTTAGATGATTTATCTATTCTGGTTTAACTTTGGTATTTGTTATCTATCTAGAAAAGTATTCATTGCATACAATTTTTCTAGTTTTGTTGAGTATAGACTTTTGTAGTAGGTTCTGATGATTTTTTTGAATTTCCTCAGTTTCAGTTGTTATATCTTCCTTTTCATTTCTGATTTTGTTAATTTGGATACTGTATTAATGTCTCCTGGTTAGTCTTGCTAAGGGATTACCTATCTTGATTTTTCTCAAAGAACCAGCTCCTCGTTTTGTTGATTCTTTGTACAGTTCTTTTTGTTTCTACTTGGTTAATTTCATCCCTGAGTTTGATTATTTCCTAATTATTTCTCTTGGGTGGATTTGCTTCTTTTTGTTCTTGAGCTTTCAGATTAGGCTGGTAGTATACGCTTTCTCTGATTTCTTTTTAGAGTCACTTAGAGCTAGTAGTTTGCCTCATAGCACTGTGTAGTGGCTATTCCTGGTTGTCAGCTTGACTATATTTGAAATGAACTACAATCCAGAATTGGAAGGCTCACCAGTGAACCTAATCTGGAGA
>NC_034590.1:163283521-163295361 GCF_900095145.1 Mus pahari | reverse complement strand
AGATACACTGAAACTAATAGAAAAGGAAGTTGGAAGATCCTCGAGCACATGGACACAGGGCAAAATTTCCTGAACAGAACGCCAATGGCTTATACTCTAAGATCAAGAGTTGACAAATGGGACCTCATAAAATTGCAAAGCTTCTGTAAGGCAAAGGACACTGTCAATAGGACTAAACAGCAGTCAACAGATTGGGAAAAGATCTATACCAACCCTATATGCAATAGAAAACTCCAATATATACAAAGAACTCAAGAAGTTAGGAACTAGAGAGCCAAATAACCCTATTAAAAATGGGAGGAGACACAAAAACAAACTGTAGACCAGAGACTGAAGGAAAGGCCATTCAGAGACTGCCCAACCTGGGGATTCATCCCATATACAGTTACCAAGCCTAGACACTATTGTGGATGCCAACAAGTGCTTGCTGGCAGGAGCTTGATATAGCTATCTCCTGAGAGTATCTGCCAGTGCCTGACAAATACAGAGGTGGCTGCTCATAGCCTAACATTGGACTGAGCACTGGGACCCCAGTGGAAGAGTTAGAGAAAGGACTGAAGGAGCTGAAGGTATTTGCAACCCCAAAGGAAGAACAACAATTATCAACCAACCAGAACCTCCAGAGCTTCTGAGTATTAAACCACCACGAAAGAGTACACATGGAGAGACCCATGCCTCCAGCCACATATGTAGCAGAAGATGGCCTTGTCAGGAGGAGAGGATCTTGGTCCTGTGAAGGCTCAATGCCCCAGTGTAGAGGAATGCCAGGCCTAGGGAGCAGGAGTGGGTGGGTAAATGATTGGGGGAGGGAAGATGGGATAAGGGGTTTTCTGAGGGGAACCCAGGAAAGGGGATAACATTTGAAATCTAAATAAAGAAAGTATCTAATAAAATTTTTTCAAACACAAGAACATATGTGAAAAGGAGAATTGACTTATGACAGCAATGCAGAGAGAGAGAGAGAGACTGAATAGTCAGCTTGGAAAGGAGTTTGAACTAGAAGAGCTGAATCGAATCAGCCAGCCAGAGCTCAGAGCTCTGAAAGAATTAGAAAGGGTGATCTTATTCAGCAGCAAGTCTCAGAAGCTGAAAACATTCTAGGCCTAGATTAAACTGTATGGAGGCTAGAAGCATCCAAGGCTAGGCCTAGGTTAGCAGATAAGCCTCTGAGATGATAGTTACATCAGGGGAATACAAGTCACTTTTACTAGTCTCAAACCACAGGGGTAATGTCTGAGGTGCCTGTTTAACATATCAAAGCCGACCTGGTCAGGGGGTGGGTTATCCCAGCATCCCTCAGTCCCTGTCTGTTAAAGGCCATGGCTGCCATACCTTGCCCTCTGCCTCTGCCCTCTGCAGCCCAAGGGTTGGCTTGGCTTACCCAGAGGCTCTCATTTATGTAACCCACCCATTTTGGCTACCTGTCCCTTTACCCTTTGCTCTCCTGAATGCTACAGCTCATTCCTCTCATTCCTCTTCCCTTCCCCTCTTCCTTCTCCTCTGAGGTTCCCTCTCCTTGTGTGCACATGGCTGAGGTCCATGTCCATTCTAGACTTTCTAGATGTCTCTGCTTCCCTTTAATTCACAGTGAATGCTCTCCTTCCCCAGACCTAGGATCAGTTGTGCCCTTTCTTTTTTTCCTTCCTTTTTTCATTCACTTTCTTCAAGTCTCATCCCCTTTTTCATATCCTAAGTCTCCTTTGTCCCACCCACCCGTTATTCCTTATCTGTTCTTAGTCTTTTGGTCCCCGTCCTTGTGCTTCCATATGTATTGTTGCTGTATTAATGAAAGCAATGAAGCAGGACCAGCTTAGAGGCCCATGAACAGAAGAATAAAGAATGAAAGTCTCGTGCATATACACTTTGAAAGTTCATTCAGCTATAAAGAAATAATCCATGAAATTTGGAGGAATTAGATGGATTTCAGAAATATAGTGTGAGGAAATCTAACTTTAAAGATCCCAAAATGCTCTGTCACATGTATGTTTGCTAGCCTGCCATGTATGTATGCATAGGTATAAATGGGTGGAGATATAGGTAAACATTTGTATCTATTATATAATTAATAATGATTTTCAGAGTTTAAGAATATGTAACCAGGTTCTTGTGTCCCACAAAGTCGCAAGTTAGATCAGGAGTCTCAGCTCTGAGTCTATGGCTGCTGCATTTCTTGAAGGTGCAGGAAGCATGATGACTTTCCATTCCAATTTCTCTGATAGTGCATTCATCCCTGGTGATACAGCTTCCCTTTCGTCTATTTTTGACACAATTATGATGTCTGACTTACTCAAACAAACCGCATCTGACATTTTGCAATCAAGTACAACTTTGCTCTGATTGGTTAACTCTGTAATCTGTGATTATTTATGACAGCTGTATTACTTTCCTTCTTCATCGCCCTTCCCTTTCCTCTTTCTTCATTTCTTGCAATCAATAAGCATAGTTTATAGAATTTTTCTCAAGTTGTAGGATATCCATTAATGCAAAAAGTAGTAAGACTTATTATAAATAGATTTTATATTGACATCCAGTTGACAATGTCCTCTTGCTAATGGAATTTGTCATGTATTTCAATTAGATACAGCATGGACCTAATTATGCTCTTTAGAGCATAAGAGTTGCCTTTGTGAAGAAAGGTATAAACATCAATGTAGTTTTAAAACTTCTTATGAATTTTGTTGGATAAGAATATCAAGATTAGAAAAATTTTATTTTCCAATAAAGGAAAACATAGTGTTTTTAATGTATTTATAACCAGTCATTGTGTATGGGCCAGTTATTATTTAATGGATGCAAAAAATTCAAAAGAGGACTACTTTTGCTTTGGCATTATAGTATTAGCTTACTTGAATAACCTCCAAATGTTCTAAAAAATTTTTAGCTTTTATTTATCATCATTGAATAACTGTTATCAGCGGAGACATCTCACTCACTCTTCACAACCTCATGCGTATCCTCTGCTCATATCAAAAATTCAACATGCAGTAATGATTGACTAGAACGTACTAGCAGAAAATGGACCTATAAAATTACATTGGAATGCAAAAAAATACAGAAAGAGATTGTACAATTCCAACAGTTTGATAGATGTGTCCACATATAGCTATTTGCCAATCAAGGTACAGAAAATATCCAGCACACATCTCTTTCTTGTCAATAAACCATAGAGAACCACACTTCATAGGCAACTGCCGCTCTGATTTCTTTTCAACACTGTAGTTCCTCCTAATTCATGAAAATGTAGTTGCGTAGTGGACATCATGTATCAGCAAAACTCATGCCTCCTGTGGTTCACTTTGGTTGTACAATTTGTCACTTGATAGATATTTTATCTACAACACATTTTATGAATAAAATGATATTTCTTTTAACATTTCTCATTTGACATACAGTTTTACTTTTCACCTTCATTAAAGCCTTACCTGACAATTACTTTGGTGAATATATGCTTTTATTGCTCGCCAGCAAATACTTAGAGATACACACACACACATACACACACACACACACTTCCAAGGTTCAATGACAGAGTGCTCTGAAATGCTGTTCTCTGAGCATGACATGACCATGAATGAGTTCATGAACTCACAGCATCTGTGGTTATCTATACAAGATCTAGCAAGCATGACATTATAGGATCCTGAGGCCTAATCATAGCTGAGGAGCTACAAGGCTGTCTGTACCTGTATCTTTATCTGTATCTGTATCTGCATCTATTAATTTATATGTATATAAAATATTAAATATAATTGTATATGTATGAAATATATGCATATGAGTATATTTAGTATATGCATATATATATATATGTATATGTATATTCATTAATTCTACTATTTGGTTTTTCTAAAGAACCCTACTAATACTTCCACCAACACATTTACCTCCCAATTTTTCCTAATTTTATGTCTTTCTAAAGTAACCCTTTTATTCTAATTACTGATGTCGATATGCATCACACACACACACATATATATATATATATATATATATATATATATATATATATGATAGATGTATGCATGCATGTATGTATGTATGTATGTATATATACTAGGTACTGTTATTCAGTGGCTCAGCTTCATTATATTAACCAAGGCAGTTGCGTTTAATTCCTCAACCCTTACACTGCTGTGAAAATTAAATGGAATAATGTTTACAAACAGTAACTTATACCCAGAAATAACTGAATACATTGTAAATTAATGAATCCCCCTTCAAATGATGTTGAAGACCTGTCACTGTTGTGTATTTTTCTTTTCTTTTTTAAGTCTTTTTTCCTTGTTTGCTTTGGTTTTTTTATTAGATATTTTCTTTATTTACATTTCAAATGTTATCCCTTTTCATGGTTTCCCCTTTGAAATCCCCCTATCACCTCCCTCCACCCCTGTTTACCTACTCTCCCACTCCAGCTTCCTGGCCCTAGCATCTCCCTATCCTGGGGCATAGAACCTTCACTGGACCAAGGGCCTCTCCTCCCATCCATTTTTAACCACTCCAGAAAAAGCTAGCCACTTCTATGCTGTTTGTAGGCACAAAGCATGGTGATGCACTGTGAGACACCATTGACTCTTTGCTTCCTTTATCCTTCAATCTATGCTTTTGGAAAATCAGTGCACTTTACCAGTTTACTTGGCAGAAATCTCAACGTTCTTGTTACATGTTGGCTTTTTTTCAATCATGAAGTCGTTATTCTAACATTTCTGGCAGTAGTATAGCCTCCTCCAGTCCAAGTGAATTCCAATTCCTCTACTGACATATCTAGTCCTGATATGTTTATGCCTGGTATTCAGTACTCTTATATTTCATGCAACATTGTATCTATAATTACTGCTTTGACTACAGTGACACTCCAGCTTTGGAAGCACTGTTTCTAGTTGTTAAAATGAGTCTGTGTCTTCCCTCAGGTGGAAATGCGAGCATTCATGAATCATTTATTAAGTCAAGGCCTCCCCAGTCTGCTCCTCAAGCACCACTGCAGTCAGGAATTATCAGCTGATGAGGAGAGAAGTGATTAGGAGGCTGAGGAGTCATAATGATGAAACCACGGGGCTCCCTTTAATGTGAAGGAGCCAACCCAACTATAGACAGCTGGGAAGGGATGGGAAAGGAGGGGTGAGGGAAAATCCTTCATAGCCTAAAGGAGTGTGAAGTAGCAGGAGGAAACAAGTTAAACTATGTAGAAGAGAACTGAAAACTTTGCCACAGGGTCTTCTTCCAATAATGACATTTTATCAGTGCAGTCTTAGATATTACTAGAGAAATTTCCAGAAAACAAATCACAAAGACTAGAATGTAAATAAATTTACTTCCAATGGGTAAGGGGTTTCTCTCGAGGGTCCCTCAGGCTACCTTCTCCCTGAGGGCCTGATAAGAGTCAGTGAGACCTAAGAAGCACCTATTCAGCTCTTTACAAACATATTCCATAGTTCTTCAATTTGTACATTTTTTTAAAAATTAGACTTTTTAGACTTAAATTATAAGCATGAACACTGAAAAATGTAGTGCATAGTTCTCTATGCACTCACCCAACTTACCTTTTAACACTTCACATTTTATACTCTGTTTATGACTACCAAGATAGTATCTTTAATACAATCCTCCTAAATATTTCGGTTTTGTTTTTCCTTTTTTGGTTAGTGTCAGGATTTCACACATTGGTTTCCCTTCATCCCTATGCTTCAGTTATATTTGAAAGGTCTTACAATTCCCTATTTTAGAAAACATGGGCAGTTCTTAGAAGCACTGACAGGCAAGTATTCTGGGGGAAGGATCTCAATGTGGGTGTGTCTCAGGTCTTTCTCACTGATGAACTAGAGCTGTCTATTGTGGGCAAAAGCATGGAAAGAGAGGGTACCAATCTTGTCATGTCATATTAGGATGCATATGCATGTCAGAGAAAAGCATCAAATCCTAGATCCTATGTTACAACAAAAATCGTCTTACTAGGTAATAATAAATAGACTATTGGTGTGTTTAACTTTTAATGAGTCAATTCAAGTTATTTTCATAAACTATTCAACCATATATAGTTACTTGTTTGAGAGGTCAAACCAGCAAGTGCTTTGTGTCTGACATCATCTGTTTTTCTGTGCAGTGCAGATTCCTTACTGATTCCTGTTTATCACTGTGGCTAAGGGGTATTGATAGTCTTTGCTCTGAGAACACTGTTCTTTCAGGAACTTCATTGTCTTTGTCCCCTTATGAGATTATAAAATCTTCCCAGTTTGAAATGCTCTGGGTTTGGAAGCAAGGAGATAAGGGTGGTATCCAATTGTACCATCACCTGTTACCCTTGACTAAGCCTCCAATTACGTGAGTCTATTCAATACTGTGTGAGGGACCTCGAATGACATGGTGTGAATGATCCCAGCTGCTTCAAGGGAGAAGTTCTCATCTTTGAATAGATGACAAAAGGAGCCTTTTGATAACATTGAAGCAGTGAAGTCTCTGATTTCAAAGGCAAAGATAGTGGACTTTTGAAAAACTCAGTCTCCAAACCTCAATTACATGCACTGAATAGTCAAGACCTCCACTTTCAAATCTCACAAGCTTTCAAGAAATTGAGGCCATGAATTAGCTATTGATTCAGAAAGTGAAAGTTGAAAAACTGTCTCAGTAAGTGAGAGAAAGTGGTATAATGAGATAGTTTAGTGGCTTCACATTTTCCCTCCGTCCTTTAACACAGCTGTTCTTCGCCACAGAATACTTTAATTCAGACAATACACATTTGGGAGATTGTAGGGCATGTATGCAGTTCCTTGAGCCATGCAATCTCATATCAAGTTTCATTAGTTGTATGATGCATGGGTGGGAACATTTGTGAAGTAACAATATCCATCAAGGGCTGTTTTAAATGTTAAACATTTCAACATCAGTCTGGGAGTAAGAGTGCTTACTTTATATGGGGGAGTGTTAGGAAGTACATATTTTACAGTGCTGTTTTCACTGGAAGTGTTTAATGGATATCTGATTTTTTTTTTGTTTGTTTAACACCCTCCCTCCATTTATTTTTAACAATATTCATGGCTGGCATTTGAGGAACAGATTCCTTCCAGTCTCTGTCTCTCAAATTGTCTGTTCTAAAGGATTTGAAATAGGAACAGTTGGTTGGCTGCAAGCGTCGGCACCAATGCCAATGCAGATGCTCACAGCCAACCATCAGATTGAGTTCAGGGACCCAGGCTGGGGAGCTGGGGAAGCACTGGAGGAACAGAGGAGCATTGCAACCCCATAGAAAGAACAATGTTGGCTGGCCTGAATACCCAGGGCTCCCAGACTCTAGACAACCAACCAAAGAGTGTACATGGAGGGATCCATGGCTCCACATACATATGTAGCAGAAGATAGCCATGTCTGATACCAATGCGGAGGCCCTTGGTCCTGTGGAGGTTTGATGCCCCAGAATCGGTGAATGCCAAAGTGGTGGAGTGGGAGTGAGTAGGTGGGTGGAGAGGGCAGATGGGATTATGGAGGGGTAACTTGGAAGGAGGATATCATTTGAGATGTAAATGAATGGAATGATTAATAGAAAATTTACAAAAAATAAAATATGACAAAATAATATTGTCTGACTCACATAAGAATTTAAATATTAGCTAAACTGACACAAAAGTAGAGTTAACACATGTCCTGCTCCATGATATCTGTCTGGTCTCTTACTACTGTCTCTGGAATTGTCCTATCTCTGCCTCACTCTTTTTTAGACCCATAAGCTCTTCCCTGATAATGACCTCTATGAAAGGCAGGTTGAAGCTCATAGCTTTGAAACTCTTTTTATGTGTCTGGTTCTTTTAGTCATGTCTAGGAACATCGTTGACCTTTTAATATTTCAGAATGTTTATAGAACATTAGTAGTTATTCAAACCCTGTACAATAAGGTTTTTCCATTGCCTTTAACTTAAATCATTTCACCTCTTAGCCTTTCACACTTAATATTTTCTTGCTTGAGTTCAATATCTATTCAGGTAATGATCCTATGCCAAAATCTATAAGCAGAAGGAATGAAGTCAGCTGTATATCATGACTATATTTTACTATCTTTAGCAACTTCACTGAAGAGACTTGACCTTTCTTTATATTTAGTATTATTGCATCCTCTTTCTCCCCCCCCATATCTCTCCCTCTCACCTTTGTATGTATGTGTATCTCTGTCTCTGTCTCTCTGTTTCTCTCTCTCTCTCTCTCTCTCTCTCTCTCTCTCTCTCTCTCTCTCTCTGTGTGTGTGTGTGTGTGTGTGTGTGTGTGNTGTGTGTGTGTGTGTGTGTGTGTGTGTGTGAGAGAGAGAGAGAGAGAGAGAGAGAGAGAGATTGACAACTTTACTTTAGAATTTGTTTTTCTCCTTCCACCACAGAGTTCCCAGAGGATTAAACTGTGGTCATTGGTCTTGATGATAAACAACTTTATCCTCTAATCTGATTAGCATGAAGACTCCATCTTTGGTGGTCTTTTCTGGTGACAGCTAGATAGATGATAGATAGATAGATAGATAGATAATACATATGTGGTTTATTCAGAATTTATATAATTGACTCTACTGTTTTATAGTATGCATCAATATTGAATGTTGTTTTATATGCAGTGATATAAAATTGAAAAACAAAAATCCTTACTACCAAGGAGATTTTTGACTTTTGGGTCTCACTAGTTTCCAAGGCAGACATCAATATTTCTTTACTTTATTTAAACATCTTTATGTTTTTGTATACACACTTGTAGTGGTTTGAATATGTTCGGCCTAGGGAGTGGCCTACAGTCTTTTTCTACTAAGTAAAATCTACATAGGGTAAAAAAAAAAAAAAAAAAAAAGGCAAGTCCTGAAAACGTTATCTTTACCTGACAGCTGTCAATCAATCTGCTTGTTGATATACCCAAGGGGCTAGAACTTTTTATAAAGTTCCCCTATAATGGTTGATAGGCAGCTAGTTTTTCAAGATTTCATGGTTATAAGCATGCCCTGTTTTAAAAGCTGTTTCAGAGCAGGTGCGAAAGGGTCATAGATAGAGCAATTTAAAATAAATTTGTAGTTCTAGCATGAATCAGGCTTTTTCATGAATAAATTATATTGGCTATTGCAAGCATTTATTCATTTTGCCATCTTAAAAAGTTTGGTTTCTGGTAATAGTTACTGGTGGGTTTGTTTTTTTTTTTTCACTTTTGGGAAGGAATGTTTTTTTCATAGATCCTTATTCAACTCCATTGGATTCATACCTGGATCATGAGGCTTAATTTTAAAACTCCAAAGTCACCTTGACTATGTCAGCATTCCAAAGCCAAGGGCTGAGACATTTGTTAGCACACCTGTAAGGTTTCTAGGATACTTAGTATAATAGAGTCATCTCTCAGTCTTATAAAATAACAGCATCTTTTATTGCTATTTTTCTGATTCCTTTCATCTTTTCTGAAGCCCAGTAAAATGAAACCATTCTATAGCTCCATTAGAAGGGGAAAAAGTGTCATTGGGTAAATCGTTGGTTAAGAATATGATAAAAGATATCTATCTATCTATCATCAATCTATCATCTATTTATATCTTTATTTACATATAACTATTTATGTATTATAAAATAACCATTAATTTATATTGTAAAACAGCAATTGCAAAGAAAGAATACTATAGTAGCTAATGAGAAAATTGTTTCTACACAGGAAACTATAGGCTGTGTCCACCATATTTTATGTAAATGTAGCTACATTAGGGAATGTGACTGTTAATGAGCTTCTGCGATGAACAATTCTAGATTTAAAAAAAAAATCTTCATTAAAAAGCCATCAAGCTCCATGCTCCTGTGTTAGTAATTACACCCTAATATATACTATTTGTTATAGTAACATTACCTTCATTACCCTGTTTATAACTATGAAAATCTGTGGATAACTAGAGCTTGACTGCTAGTTAAGTAATGGAAACCTAAATTAACATAACACACTACATTCCAAGGTAACATTTAGTTTAGTTGGTTCTCACGACCCATTGTTTTCATGAACTACTTATGCCAGTGAGAAAGGATTTAAATTAAAGCAAGGATTACAAAAACTGTTCCTTAGCCAGGGCTTGCTCTCACTGTTCACACACTGAGCAAATAAGCATGAAAAGCAATGACACTACCATTGGTACAGAAAGGCACCCGTGTGTCTGAGTAGGGTTGTTTTTGCAACGCTTCTGAAAGGATTTTATAAAATTGGGTAAACCAAATAAAACAAAACATAACTTCAACAAGTGCACTAAAACGTGTGAGTCCCTTGTGCACTTAGCTCATCATTGCTTCTCCAGCTCTTGACAACAGTTGCTTTGCCCTTTTTAGTTTATTAGTAAGTGTGTACAAATTTTGCAAGTGGAGTGGATATTTATTTAAAAACACATCTTCTTTTCTTCAGTATTTTGAATCAGTCAAGAAAAAACACTTAGAACAACTGGTTTCCTTACTAAAAAGCTTAAGAAAATTATCAGACAAGATGAAAACATATAAAGAAAAGAGATAATTAAAATATCTCAAATACTTCTGCAACCTATGTTTGAAATCAATATAAAATATACAGTGATATATTATTTGGCATGCCATCATGTTTAAAAGTAACTTTTAATTTTATTTTATTTTTGTTTTTTTCAAGACAGGTTTCTCTGTATAACCCTGGCTCTCCTGGGACTCACTCTGTAGACCAGACTGGCCTTGAACTCAGAAATCTACCTGTCTCTGCTTACCAAGTGCTGGGATTAAAAGTGTGTGCCACCATTGCCCGGCTGAAAGTAATTTTTATTCACCTGATTTAATTGTTGTCTTGGAGGCTAATTGCTGAATAAACTCACCTTTTCTAGTTCTTTCTGAACTCTGGCTGGCTGGTTTAACTCAGCTGTTCTGGGCCAAACTTCTCTCCAAGTTGACTGAGTTAAACTCAACTTCTAACTGAATTACTCTTCTTGGCCTCAAACTAACCCTAGCAATTTGTTTCTGTAAAACTGTCCAAGTAATCTCTCTGTCTCTCTCTCTGTCTCTGTCTCTGTCTCTGTCTCTGTCTCTGTCTCTCTCTCTCTCTCTCTCTCTCTCTCTCTCTCTCTCCCTCCCTCCCTCCCTCCCTCCCTCCCTCCCTTCCCCTTCCTCCCCACTCCCTCTCCCTCTCTCTCTCTCTTCTCTTTCCCTCTCCCTCTCACTGCCTCCCCCCATCTCTCTGATCTACTAAGGGCAAGTTTGTATTCCAGCCAGAGGGATTAAAGGTGTGTGGCATGTCTGCATTCCAGCCAGATCACACAGACCTAAATGGTCTTTGAATGTATTTCCTTGCCAGAGCATCTTGTGTTGCTGAATTAAAATTACTCTAGAATCATGTTTAATCATTAGTGAGTCTCAAATGACTACTGTAGCTTGGGGTTGCAAGAAATTTAAAATTATACTCACTATATTCTTAGAAAAAATATTATAATAGATAGAAAACATGTGTGTAAGGCCTTAGCCCTCATAGCTACAATCTTGTTTAATTTTTCTACACTAACACCATTTTTTGCTACAAGAAAGCTTGTAATAGACATGATCATTTCTGTATGCAAATAATAAACAAAAATTAAACTGAATTTTGCACTTAGGTTAGTTCAACAATATTGAACCCCATTAACTCTCTATATTGGCATAAACTATAACAGATCTATTTTTATAAACTTTGGCCAGTCATTCTGTTTTTAGGTCTCTCTCTGTTTCTCTGGGTTTCTCTCTCTCTTTGTCTCTCTGTCTTTCTCTCTGTGGATGTCTCTTTCTGCCTGTCTGTTTCTCTTTCTCTTTCTCTTTCTCTTTCTCTTTCTCTTTCTCTTTCTCTTTCTCTTTCTCTTTCTCTTTCTCTTTCTCTTTCTC
>NC_034590.1:163262132-163283181 GCF_900095145.1 Mus pahari | reverse complement strand
AAAAAAGAGTAGGTTTAATCCATTTTTTATTTGTCTGTGTGCTACCATCACAGAACATTGGGCAATATTAAACAACATGGATTTGTATATCATAGTTGTGGAGAATGTGATGGCCAATATCAGTTTAAAATCAATTTATCTTATTTAGATAAGTTACCCAGTCCTTCTATTGGCCATACTGTTAATATCTTCGTTTTACTCCTTGTCTTACTTCAGATTACTGAAATGTGTCCAAATTACTTCTAAGCTAGGATCTCATCCATCCTACAAACTGATGGAAAATGGTATTAATGTGTAAATAGAATCCTGTTGGCTACTTGATCAAAAATACTTGAACACAAATGTTACTAATGCACATGCCAACAAGTCCTGCATGTCAGGAGAGCCTAATTTTTTGTGTGCACCAAAAGAGACCGGTGTTCCAGCTGTGTCAACTACATGAAGTAATCTCTTAGCACAAAGGCTCAAGTAAGGACTCATACCCATGTATTTCTGCTCATACAGTTGGTTTTTGTTGAATTCCTGCTTCTGGTTTAGTGTAATGTTCTTCTCGCATACCCATGTTGTAGAAAGTGGGCAAGATCCTCTTTCTTGATAAAGATGGAGTGCTCTTGCACTATGTATATACACTGTATCTTTCCCTACTCACAGACAGAAACAACATTGACTCTATAACTTTGTATTGTGAACATGGCTTCAACGAACAAAATGATTAAAGAACTCCTTGAGAACCTGTTATTGCTTTTGGGTCTACATTTAAAATAGAATTTTTATGTCATGTTCAGGTTTTACTATTTTTGGTAATACAAGATAATTTTCTGTAATTAAAGCAAACATGTATTCACATAAATCATGTTAAATTAGCCACCACACATCTAAAATATTCATTTAATACTTTGTTGTCTAGAGCATCCCAATTAGTAATTAATATTTCTACACTGAATCTAGGCACAGCAAAGTCAGGTGTGCTCTGAATGGGCTGGTACATTGTGCCATGTCCCATAGCCTTACATTTTCTCAGCATTTAGGACTCTTTGTGAATTTCACTCTATTCTATATCAAATAGATAGGTGTCACAACCAAACACTATTCCTGGCTAGTCCCTTCACTGGGAGCTCAAGATCCTTCTAACGCAAAGACAAGGTAACCATGACAGGCTGGGTTGGAACAGGGTGCCACAGTAACTGCAACTAAGGTGTGACAATGCGAGGTTAACTGATTTTTAACTGGTTGCAATGAAGAAAAGAAAACTGACATTTAGAATGTCTTTAATATATTTTCCTCATTGGCTGAAAAGCAATCGAGGTTTCTAAAGACCTTCTGTAGATGCATATCAATCTTAATTTCTCATGCTGAGGCTTGCGGGAGAATCTAGCAAGCCAGTTCCCAAGTGTGCTGATACATATGGGTGTATGGGCCCAGCTCCACATACAGCCATCACCTTATACCACAGTGACTAGCAAAGGCTTATGTGCATTAATTTCTAAGGAATAAAAACATGGAGGATGTCACCATGGGCAGGGTGCCACAGAGAACTGCCACACTATCTTGGTTTTTAAGTACAAGTCTAATTCATTGTATCATGCCAAATTCAATGATGCAAGTTTTCTCTGCCCATGTTGTGGACCAAACTTTTAGAGGAGAGAAAATGTAAATCTTATGAGTAAGAGAAGAAGAGACCTAGTCAGGAGGGAATGGATGCTGTTGGTCAACAACCATGCATATGTCTTCAAGCTCTCCCAGTGTGCCTGGAGAGTGCTGACCAGCCTCATAGAAGAACTGCCAGGGAGAGATTGAAAATGAGATTGTGTGTCTCCCAGGGGCCTTTCCCTTGCACTGGGCTGAAATGCTCCTTCCTGTTTTGGTGTCTCTGAAGACAGACTGGAAGAAAGAAAGCCCAACCCTGGTCTCATAGAGCTCAGAACAAAGGCTTTGAGCTCCTGAATGTCTTCTTTTTTAAAGAATTTACTTATTTATTTACTCACTTACTTGTTTATTTATTTACAATCCATACTTTATCCCACCTTCCACATCCCATACCTCCTCCCCATCCCCCTGTCTCCACGTGGATGTCTCCAGCCCTCATCCCACCTGACCACTAAACTCCCTGCAGCCTCCAATCTCTTGAGGGTTAGATACATCTTTTCTGAATGAACAGAGACCCAAAAGTCCTCTACTGTATGTGTGTTGGAGGCCTCATATCGGCTGCTGTATGTTGTCTGTTTGGTGGTCCCGTGTTTGAGAGATCTTGGGGGTCCAGATTAATTGAGACTGCTGGTGCTACTACAGGATTGCCCTCTTCTTCAGCCTTTTTAAGCCTTTCCCTTATTCAACAACAGGAGTCAGCATCTTCTGTCCATTGATTGGGTGCAAATATCTGCATCTCACTCTTTCAGCTGCTTGTTGGGTCTTCCAGGTGCTGTCATGCTGGGTCCCTTTTTGTGAGCTCTCCATAGCCTCAGTAATAGTGTCATCCCTTGGGCTCTCCCTTTGAGCTGGATCCCACTTTGGGGCTGTCACTGGACCTTCTTTTCCTCAGGCTCCTCTCCATTTCCATCCCTGTAATTCTTTCTGACAGGAAAAATTATGGGTCAGAGTTGTGACTGTGGGATGGCTCTCTCCATCATTTGATGCCTTGTCTTCCTGCTTGAGGTAAGCTCCATAAGTTCCCTCTCCCTACTGTTGGGCATTTCATCTAAGGTCCCTCCCTTTGAGTCCTGAGAGTCTCTCACCTCCCAGGTCTCTGGTGTATTCTGGAGGGGCCTCCCAACCTCCTATCTCCTGAGGTTGTCTGTTCCATTCTTTCTGCTGGCCTTCAGGACTTCTGTCCTTTTCTGTCACCCAACTCCAATGGCACATGCTGTAAGATCAAGAATTGATAAATGGGACCTCATGAAACTAGAAAGTTCCTGTAAGGCAAAGGACATAGTCAATAAGACAAATTGGCAACATACAGATTGGGAAAAAAATCTTCACTAACCCCACATCCGATAGGCTAATATCCAAAATATATAAAGAACTCAAGAAGCTAATTACCAAAAAAAAAACAAAACAAAACAAAACAAAAAAACAAACAAACAAACAAAAAAACCAAACAACCCAATCAAAAAATGGAGTATAGAACTAAA
Organism: Mus pahari; assembly: GCF_900095145.1. Classification (NCBI taxonomy): domain Eukaryota; kingdom Metazoa; phylum Chordata; class Mammalia; order Rodentia; family Muridae; genus Mus; species Mus pahari. The sequence continues at coordinate 163,280,053 of NC_034590.1, read as the reverse complement.
CCGAAATTTTACAACTGAGGAATCTCTAATGGCTGAGAAGCACCTAAAGAAATGTTCTAAGTCCTTAGTAATCAGAGAAATGGAAATCAAAACGACTCTGAAATTCCACCTATACCAATCAGAATGGCTAAGATCAAAACCTCGGGAGACAGCACATGTTGAAGAGGATATGAAGAAAGAGGAACACTCCTCCATTGCTGGTGGGATTGCAAACTTGTACAACCACTCTAGAAATCAATCTGGAGGTTCCTCAGAAAATTGGAAATAAATCTACCTGAAGACTCAGTTATATCACTCGGTAATATACCCAAAAGATGCCCCACCATGCTGCAGGGGCACATGTTCCACTATGTTCATAGTGGCCTTATTCGTGATAGCCAGAAGCTGGAAACAACCCAGATGTCCCACAACAGAAGAATGGATACAGAAAATGTGCTCCATTTATACAATGGAATACTATTCAGCTATTAAGAACGAGGAAATCCTGAGTTTTGCATGCAAATGAATGGAACTAGAAAATAACATCCTGAGTGAAGTAACTCAGACCCAAAAGGATGTGCATGGTATCTACTCACTAATAAACGGATATTAGCTAAAAAGAAAAAAAAAGTACAGAATACCCAGGATTCAGTCCACAGAACTCAAAAAGGTCAACAAGCTGAATGTCTTCTTAAGGCTATATTCTACTCATTCTGTGTCTAACTCCAGAAGTCAAGCCTTCTTCATCTGTATCTCCATGTGTTCTTCCAATCAGGAAAGGGACATCCAGCCTTTTAGCAAGGCAGGAAAGACCAGTTCCTCTGACCAGCCAAGAATCCTAGTCCCATATCGCAATTCAGCTGCCACAGTGGAAGACTAGAATTATCTTCATTTTGGTGAGATACACAATAAAGTAAATTCATTGCTGAGGAGAAGGTGCCAATGTGGTAGGCAGCTGCCCTGTATTCTCTCTCATTAAGCTAGAAAGGGAAACCCTTAACTAGCAATGCCCTGCAGTAGATGTCTCTGGTGCTTCTCACTAGAGGATTTTCAAGTGGGTCAAGTTATGTTCACGCTCCAGCGCAAAATGAAAACCATCTGCAGGAAAATTCACCCACTGAAGCCAGCGCCAGTACAGGCACTTCACCAGATTCCTGCTGCTTCTGTGAAAAGAGCAAACTACTAATACTTCCAGTCTTCTACAAAGACGCTGCGAACTAAATGTGGCTCACTCAGACTCCTCAGGGCAAAAGCCTCATGGCAACAGCGAGAGGGGACTGAACCCCTCTTTCACGGTCATTATTATACAGAGAACAACTTTCAGCTGTATCGAAACCTGCATAGCCAGTGGAAGAAAAGCTTTTTACATTCTCTGATCATCCTGTGCCCCACCCTCTTCCCTACCTCTCATTACTTATACACATCGATTCCTTTGAATACCAAATCTGCCTGGGAATTTCTAGTACCATCTTGCTCTCCCTGTGTGTGTGAATTATAGTCTTTTGGTAGGAAATTCACATGTTGGTAACAGTTCAGCTCTGAAAAGCACTAATTTAGCAAGATGTCTTTTTGACAGACTTCCACAAGATTCAAGGAGATGCAAATTGTCTAATTGTGTGGTCTGCCACCTTGGGGACACATCAGAATCTTCAGGAGATGCACATATATGAAATTCATGCCTGAGTGGTCCTAGGAGACATGAAATCTACCAGCTGTGTCCTTGAAGCTGAGAATCACTATTTTATCTCCATAAATGAAGAAATCTCTAATAGACAAGACAATAGTCTGGGATGCAGTGAGCTGTTATCAGGCAGTCTTCCGAAGTAATATTATTTCCATTCAGGATTTGTACCTATCACCTCAGGGGATGCAAAAACAGTACCTTCTCTCATGTCTGTGAGACTTCTCTTGCCTTGGTTAATTACCTTACATTTTTCCATTGAGCATTCATATTCCAGACAGGACTCATTTGGTTGTTTGCTTGTTTTTTGATTTTTTTATGGTTTAAGGAACCTTTCTTAATTTTATTTATTTACATTTCAAATGTTATCCCCTTTCTCATTTTCCCCTCTGCAAACCCCCTATCCCATCCCCTCTAACTCTCCTTCTATGTGGGTTCCCCACCACCACCTACCCACTTCTTCAGTGTCCCAGCATTCCTCTACACTGGGGCATCAAACCTTTACAGGACCAAGGGCCTCCACTCACATTGATGCCAGATAAGGCCCCCTTCAGCTCCTTCAGTCCTTCCCTAACTCCTCCATTGGGGTATCTGTGCTCAGTCGGATGGTTGGCTTAGAGCCTCCACATCTGTATTGGTTAGGATTTGGCAGAGTCTCTCTGGAGATGGGTGAATCAGGATCCTGTCAGCAAGCACTTCTTGGCATCAGCAATAGTGTCTGGAAAGAGACAACAGGATTCTTATACTTCCATATCTGTTGTTCTTTTTATAGACACTGTGAAGACATGGTTCTAGGACCTTCGTTGCAAATAGCATTCAAGATATCTCTCTTAACTAGTCTTTGTTACATGGTAATAAAAATTATAAAAAACAATCTATGAATCTTCTTAATGAAATGAAGACTAGAATTATTTGCTGTGAAGTATTTGTGGGCCTGGAATGCAGAGCAATATTTTAGTTTATATTATGAAAAGAAAGCCAGATCTTCTGAGCTGATGCCAACTAAGTTTAGATGAAAGTACAGAATGGCTGACCCTAGTCCACTAACCTAACAAGGTGTTGTAACCTTATGTTACAACACTAGAGTATTGAATGTGTCTCCAGACTCCCAGATTATGTATCCATCACTCACCAGTTTGTCTCAATATTATTATTGTTATTTTATATTGGAATCAACTGATTTGTTTTTATCAAGACTGTCATTTTTATCAACAATGTAGGAAAAACATAACAGGAATTATAAAGTTTTTTATAAATTACAAAATGATTTAAAATTGTTGAAACAATTTCTCTACAAATAAAGGAGTTGAAGTACATCTCAGTAAAAATACTCCTTGCATTCTTTAGTAAAATTATCAAGACTTGGAAGGAAAGGTCTGTTTTTGAAGAAGTTAATTGTTACACTTTTTACATAAAAAGGAGAATCATAAAAATATTCCCCACCGCCTTTTCCAACATCAAAATGTAAAAGGAAAATAATCAACGGTAATAACAAATTTAAGTAAAAATATTCAAAAGTCTAAGGTTTGGGGTGCCACGGACTGGACTCAGTTGACTCCTCCACTCAAGGGAGAATCAGGGTCTCGGTACTCAGTTGGGTAACAAGTTGGCAAAAAAATGACAGACACTGACAGACAGAGAGTGCTGTATCTGAATGTAATTTCTTAAAGCAAGCATCAGACTTATATGACAGAAGAAAATAAGGAAGTTAGGTGCCACTTCAGCCCACGTACATAGAGGTTAATGACTTAATGACTCTTTACACAAAACAAGAGAATGCATACATAAAGACTGACAGGAACTAGGCAATGTAACAACTGAGACAAAGTCAGCCCTATCTAAGGTCAGCTATATTCTTAGAAGCCAGGTGTGAGGTCTGTATGCTCCTGGGGCAATGGCTTTCACACCCAAGCCATAGTTATAATTATGATTTATTGTTTAGCTCACCACCAGCCAGCTCTTAGTAAATAACTAACTATGCTATTCTTTAGGGCTAGTGAAAGTATGTACTAGGGTTTTCTGTTCTTGCTAACCTTTTCATGAATAATGCAATACTCTAGTTCTTCCTTAAACCACAGCCCAATCTTCTTCCTAAACCATTGTAAATTCCTGTATATGGGAGTGACTTGGCTGTTATTCTAAGAAATTTTGTGGGGGACTTTCTTCTATTAAGTAATATAGTCTGCCATACATAACTATAATAAGAATTCTAAACTTACTTTGTGAAGCTTGCCCTGAAATTTCTAACTCTTTGTTGTAGATAGTAATGCCTGATTTCTTTCACTATCTCTCTTTCAATACTGGAGGCAATTCGTCTGAATAGGTAACATTCTTACTGAATTCCAAGTCCAGGGTTGGCTCAAGGACTGCCTAGGACATTAGTGAAGGCCAGGAAGCAAAGTTCAACCTAATTTAGGTATTTGTCAAATTATTCCTTGGAGGCACCTATAATAAAACAACACTGTAAGAAAGCACATAGAACCATTCACTAACTATTACAAGGACAAATCTGAAATGCATCTGTTTATGGAGCACCAGAAACTTTCCAGGAGACAAGTTTCCATGAAACTTTATGCCTTGGGACTGCGGCCAAGCTTTTGGGCCTGCCATGCAGGTTTTACTGGAGTGGGTGTGGCACTAGGGGACAAAAGTGAATATAATTTATGTGTGAAACAATTGTGAATACTTCAGTCTAGCATGGCAAGCATTTCTTTCTTCCTCAATGAGGGTAATATTTGGAGTTTACAATCAGAGCCTTCTTCAAACAATAGTGAGAATGGACATCAGGTCTCAGATTCATGGAGCCAGCTGCAGATTCACAGAGCCAGCCACACATGACACAGAGCCAGCCGCAGATTCACAGAGCCAGCCGCAGGAGCTGGTGACACTCTAGTCACAGAAGTTGACTTGCTTTCTCTTCTGCTAGGTAGACATTGTCCATCTTGCTATTTATCAGTTTCCAGGTTTGAAAGTGACTGCTCCTTACCTCAGACTGTTACAGGGACAGCTATCATTACAGGGAGAGCTCTACCTGGTGTCAGGCCCCTACAATTCTAAGAGTTAATGCAGTCACAGCAGCAGAACTGTTCAATAGGATGAGAGAAGAAGCACACCCTGTGATGGAGTATGCTTAGAGTCTCAATATGAACTCATCTCCAGGAAGCCTCACACTGCTATAGATCAGGGTGCAATTTAGACCATCTGAAAATGATGGTGCCATTCAGACCATCAGAAAAGTTCTACATAGGCCACTCGTTCCATGTAAACAACATTAACATTACCAGGTTTGGCCACACATGCCATTTTCTTCTGAAGAGCTCAGTGAAGCAAAGAAGAAATGTCAGTGTTTTGAATATTTTCCTTTCAGTTTGATGTTGGAGAAACTATGAGGCACAGCTTTCCAGTTAGTTTGTTTCAGTGAAGACTTGAGTGTAAAAGAGAAAAGCCATTTGCAAGACTGACTGGGCTTTTGTGATTTTTCTAGTAAAGAGAGCATGTGTGTATGCATGAATGTAATCCTTAATTCAGTTTTGGCAGAAAAAAATAGAGTTCCTATTAAAAAGAGAGAAAGCTGTTTTTATTTAATACAAATTAACTCAAAATTATCACCTGAAATATTAGTAGTTATAGCTTCTATGTCTTTGAATGGAAAGTCATGGCATATCTAGTAGTTCTGCTTCCTTGAGTGAGGCATTCCCTGAAGTAAGTAGATCTCCCTATCTCTATCTGTGTCTCAGTATGTCTCTCTCTCTCTCTCTCTCTCTCTCTCTCTCTCTCTCTCTCTCNACACACACACACACACACACACACACACACACACGCACACACACACACACCAAAACTACCCCCCAAAAACACAAACAACAAAGCAAACAGCAATGACAAAAGCATACAGAAGATGTGAATCACAGCCATGGGAACCACAGAAGGACAGAAGAGAGAGACTTGATTTCTCATTGGCATACAATATGGAGTAGATTCCTGGAGGTACTTAGTTGTGTAGAATGAGGAGGTAGAAGGACTTGTGCGATTGCTCCCACTGAAGCACTGGGTCATGTCCTGCTAGACATCCTCCAACCATTACACAACATGTCTAAACTTAGCTAAGTACGTTTTGATGTGCACCAACTTCACCTCCACACTCAGGTGGCCACCGTGGCAAGGAACAGGATTTTGGAGATGACGAAGAGTTTGTTTTGACTATATAATTAGGGATTCTCTTCCTTGAATTCCTGTACCAGGGACACATGAACAGGAGCCAAGTGATTGAATCCTGAGCAGAGCACTGGAGACACTTGGAATGAGGCAAATACTTTTTGTTCTTATTTGTTTGTTTGTTTGTTTTGTTTTATTTGTTTTTAACTGGTCATCTAAATTTTACCAAAATTAAAAAAAATCTAATATACTGTTTGCCTCTACTTTTTTTTCCTATTGCCTCCCCCAATACCAACCCATTGTACTTTTATATAATTAAAGTATCCAACCATGACTTTTCTTAGGAATGTGTATTTTGTGGTGTAAGCAGAATGCCTTACTTTTCTTCTGCACTTCTTACTTTGTTCTGTCTGGAACTATCCAGGCACCAAAGAAAAAGCAGGGAGTCCTTCGAAGACCACAGGCAGATATATTTGATAAACCTTAGCAATGTATAAATATGATATTCACAGAGCTGAGTTCCAAAGAAGTAAAATGGATCTCTCACTCAGAGGGAGTCACCTCCAGCAAAAGTCAGGGGCTTCTTTTGTTACAAGTGACAAGGGAAATGAAAATGAATAAGTCAGATGAAAGGGAAAAAATTGAAACAGAGTAGCATCACAGATTCTGAAAATGGGGCTATCATTTGTGAACAGGAACAATAAGGAATTTAAGTAGGAAAAAAAGCCCTCAATAATAGAAATAAGATGTGACTTGCTAGAGAGGATCAAGGAGACCCACGATTTTTCAGACGATGGTTATTTTTTTCCCTCTAACAAAGAGAAAGGTCATTCTTGAGGCATGGAGATATAGAGATAAATCGTGCATGACATAGTACATTGTCGGAATCACAAGTGATGAAAAACGGGAAGTAACCAGCAGCGATGAATGGAGTAAGAAAGAGCTTAATTCTGAGCCTTGGTCATCAGGTGGGTGGATTGGAATTGGCTTAGAAATATAGAGCTACATGAGACCGGACACGTCCTCAGCATCATGCTCAAAGGTCTTTGAGCAACCAATAAAGAAGCCATTCTGACCATTTGTGTGGCATTTGAACTATAGCAGTGAAGTTTGAAAGATCATTAGGGTGTAAGGGGTAGAGCTTAGCTCAAAGTCTAGCTCACAAAACACAAAACAATGCTGACTTTCTCCCAGAGATTTCCTTCTACCAGTGGTTTGCAAGGTAGTAGGAAAGGACATTTCTTCCCACCTGTGGGCATGTATCAGGTGCAGTTTCCACCATCTCCGTGAATTGAGTTAGTGTTATAATTTATTTACAGGGTTTTCTTTTTCTTTTTCTTTTTATTGGATATTTTCTGTATTTACATTTTAAATGTTATCCCCCTTTCCTGGTCCCCTTCTGAAACACCTGATCACATCCCCCCTCACCCTGCTTCTATGAGAGTGCTCCCCTACCCTTCCTCCCACCCACCCACTCCTACCTCACCACCCTGGCATTACACAACACTGGGTCATCAAGCCTTCACAGGACCAAGAGGCTCTTCTCCCATTGATTTCCAACAAGATCATCCTCTGCTACATATGCAGCTGGAGCCATGGGTCCCTTCATTTGTACTCTTTGGTTGGTGGTTTAGTCCCTGGGAGCTCTGGGGGTTCTGGTTGGTTGGTACTGTTGTTCTACCTATGGGGTTGCAAACCCCTGCAGCTCTATAAGTATTTTCTCTAACTCCTCCATTGCGGACCCTGTACTCAGTTTAATGGTTGGCAGCAAGCATCTGCCTCTATATTTGTCAAGCTTTGGCAGAGCCTCTCAGGAGACAGCTAAATCAGGCTCTTGTCAGCAGATGGATTCCCAGGTGGGGAAGTCTTTGGATGGCCTTTCCTTCAGTCTCTACTCCACACTTTGTATTTCCTCCTGTGAGTATTTTGTTCCCCCTTCTAAGAAGGACAAAAGCATCCACACTTTGGTCTTCCATCTTCTTGAGCTTCACGTGGTCTGTGAATTACATCTTGGGTATTCTGAGCTTTGGGGCTACTATCCACTTATTGGTGAGTAAATACTATGTGTGGTTTTTTTTTTTTTTTTTTTTTTTGTGACTGGGTTACCACACTCAGAATGATATTTTTCTAGTTCTATCCATTTGGCTAAGCATTTCATGAAGTCATTGTTTTTAATAGCTGAGTAGTACTCCATTGTGTAAATGTACCACATTTTCTGCATCCATTCCTCTGTTGAAGGACATCTGGGTTTTTCTAGTTTCTGGCTGTTATAATTAAGGCTGCTATGAACATAGTAGAGCGTGTGTCCTTGTTATATGTTGGAGCGTCTTTTGGGTATATGCCCAGGAGTGGTATAGCTGGGACCTCAGGTAATACTATGCCTAATTTTCTGAGGAACTGCCAGACTGATTTCCAGAGTGATTACCAGCTTGCAATCCCACCAACAATGGAGAAGTGTTCCTTTTTCTCCATATCTTTGCCAGCATCTGCTGTCACCTGAGGTTTCTATCTTAGCCATTCTGACTGGTGGGAGGTAGAATCTCAGAGTTGTTTTAATTTGCATTTCCCTGATGCTGAACAGGATTTTCAAGAATAGCACAAGGGTGGTTGTAACATCTAAGGCTTAAAGATAGAAATAAGGGGAAGGTAAGGGGAAGGTTTCCTGCTTTGCCTTCTCTAAAGTTATAACAGGCATCGTTGTATGGCACTGAAGACACCCTCTAAAAGTAACATGTAATCGAAACTTAAATCATTTGAGATATTCTGTGCTGGGCTGTATTTCTCATACAAACATGCTCATTCCTCCTAAGAGAATACATTTGTCTTTCACCAAAGAAATTTTGATTTTGGAAATAAAAGGCTTCTTTCAAATGAAAATATATCTACTTTGTTACCTGATTATTAACTCAGCTGTATCAAATGGAATAAATTAAATGACAGTTCACAATTATGTGACACATTGGTTTATCAAGAACTACTGTACTCTTTCTCCATTTTTTTTTTGCTAATCTTCTAATATGCAGTTTTAAAAAAATTACTTTCGGTAACACTTTTAAAGAAAAAAAAAAGAATGACTGTGTTTCTTCGCCATTCCATGTTAATGACTCAGTTCCCCAGGTACTGTTCTCTCTTTGCTCAGTACTGTATCACGACAGACATTTTATGGCAGTGTACGTTTGTCATGATGTTTCTAATGATTATTCCAGCTTCTCCTGGAAAGTCTGTCACCTCCCTCTGTTTAAAATTCTCAAATGAAAATGGGGAGCAGCAGACCATGGAAGTATTCTGATAGATTTGACTAGAAGACATGGAGGACTCTCATAGCACACATATGAAATAGTGTATTTCATCTCTATCTAAAATTAGTGATAAAACAAAAGCCAGAATGATATAAAAGCTTAAAATGATATAAGGTTGGAACAGGGGCTTTTTATATGCCCAGGAGTCCCAGTAGGTTTGGGAGTACTTGGCTCTGCCCTGCTGAGTATTGTGCATTCCTGTTAACACATGCAATACAGGTTGGTTATATAAGTGAGACACAAGAAATGTGAACCAACAAAGATATCTAAGGAAGTTTTCTGTAGAAAGTAGGGTTCCACGTAAGTTCTTACAAATTTTGGAAAGATTTATTCTTAAAAAGTTAAAATATTTTCCCCTCTGGGATACTAATATGATTCTCCAATGGCAAAGTAAGAAAAAAAATGCTTCATGAATATAGAAACCATGGAAGGTTGAATATGAGCAAAAACATTTTTTGAAACAATAGAGCTTGTAGGGCCAGACAATGTCAGCATTTAGTAGTCACACCCTTGCCAGATGTACCTGACAATATAAGCTTGTATAAGGCCAGGCCTGTTGGTGATCAGTCCTGAATCTGGATGATGTTTATAATGCCCTCTCATCATTTCTCAACCACTGACTCACTGACTAGGGGAAAGATAATCATTTTGTCATACATCTACCCATTTACATGCCTACCAGGTTCCACTGGATAGTTATAAACCCAGAGTCACAAAGATGGCCCTAGTAAAACTCAATAGGTTACAAAATAAAACAAAAAGGTGTGTGTTGAGAGAGGGGTTTACAGTAACCAGCATGCACCATGTACCTCTATGTAACTATCAAAGAAGAACCTAAATAATATTTGTCTACTAAAGTATACTTTTTCTTAAACTGATTTCCCACAATTTCTATTCAAAATTTTAGAAATACAGTAGAAAGGAAAAAGAAGAAACAAGTATACACTGAAATTTGGAGTAAAAATATATCAATACTTAAATGCTTATAATGTTTATTTCCAAATAGTCTATCTAAAGGGTGTAATGCCAGTGCATACATGATGGTGCTGATGATGACAATGGTGATGATAATGATTGATGATGATGATAATGATTGATGATGATGATGATGATGAATAACATGTGACCCAACTTAGAGTCCTGATTTTTATTATTAATTAATTTACATTTCAAAGGTTGTCCTCCTTTCCCTAGAGATAGCATAGTTGAACATGTATTTTACATATATTAATCTTAGTTATTACAGTAAATCTATGAGTAGAATGCTAATAGCAATGGGTATTTTATGTAAGAATAAAGTATTTCTCTGGGTTGGAGAGATGGTGATGTGATCACCAGACATTCACACAGTGAACATACACACACATAGGCAAGACTGTCCTAGAGATTAAAAATAAATATATCTTTTTTAAAAGAAAGCCAGAGAGTACTTCTCAAGGAGGTATAGTAACTTGATTAAAGTTATCTTATGAATAAACAAGCTATTGAAACTGAGATTTAAACTCATAGTAGACTAATTTCACACCTCAAAAAATGCAGAGGCAGACCATCCACTAGTGAAGTTCTCTGACTGGAAGTTGAGAGTCACAGCAGTAAAAAATGCTAATGCATGTTTGAATATAGAAATCCAAGAGCGAGTGTAGGGCAGCATGCTGCCTGGACTCCTACATTTGTTCTAGAATGGTTTGGGGCCTTTATTCAAGGGATGCAAACCATGAGAATGCAATTCAAGAAGAGAAACTACGGATTGTTTTTCTTTGTTATGGAAGGGTGTAGTATAGGTGTAATAGAGCCTAGGCCAGAATTGGACTCACTATATAGACTATGAGCTGGTCAAAGAGGGTCTTGAACTTCTAATTCTCCTACTTGTCTTTCTACTTGCTGGGAGTGCAGGCATATGCCATCATATTAGGGTTACAAACCAAATAATTTAAATGCAGTTCTTTCTCCAGGTAACACCTTACAGCTTGATGTCTATATCTTATCCTCCTTTATGCTTTATCATTTATGAAATCTTATGTGGCTCACAGACTATTCATCTCTAATTTGAACATTCACTCACTGGGTTTTATCTCCTTCCCAGTCCTATCTCTAGAACTCATTCCAGATGTGCAATTCTTTTTTTTACTTTGTAAAACTTCCAACTTTCTTTACTTTGATCAATGTTTTCATGTCAGATTTTAGTCTTTTTAGCCGAAATAGACCATGTCATATTCAAACATTTTTTATTTTTTATATATTTTATTTATTTTATATATTAAAAATATTTTTCAATGATGTGTTGAATATTTCAACACACTAAGACTTGTAGATATGCACCAACACTTTCAAAAATGGAATTATAAAATATAATATAACTTTGTGATTCATATTTAGTAACTAAATTACATTTTTCATTGTGTAGACATTGATTTTTAGAAAGAAGGAAAAAGCATTTAAGCTTCTTTCTATCAGAAAGCAGATAGCACCTTCAAATTTTTGAATGGGCATCGTTATGAAATATGAGCAAAATACCAGTGCAGATCAAGGAACATAGAGGAGAAATATAAAATTATTTTGCAGAGCCTTCTTGTATTTGAAATGTCTTGAATGCAGATTACTAGGCTCAGTGTTTGATGTATTGCTTTGTTTTGCTACAAGAGAAATTGAGCTCATAAAGAAAATAGGTGGTACTAGTTAGTTACAAAAGGCTGGGACTTTTAAGGGTCATAGTCATAGTTCTTGCAAAGTCATCTTTAGGATAAAAATATTCCTACTCTTCTAAAACACTTTTCCAGAATAATCCCCTTTTATTCCATATTTGACAAAAAAAAAAAAAGAAGAAATAGTTTGAACTCATCACAGATCAGATAAAAATATTTCCAATCCTTGAATGTCTTGTAGTTACATTGGTAATTAGATCATATTTTGTCATAGAGGCATACTAGGTGACAGTTTGATGACTAGTCCTAGGGATGAAGAAGGGATGAAGAAAGGACTAGAAACTGATGGCTGTTGCAAAAACATGAGAAGGAATTAAGGGGGAATGGACTAAGGATAGAAGTGAGATGTCAAGAGGTATTTCTAAGATGCATATGATAGGATATAGTAGTTAACTGGTTAGTTTTAATGAATCAGGTAATGACATATTTCTAGATTGATAATGGAAGAATTTGAATCTCCCATGCTTGGTCTACTGGTTTAGACCGTAATTAGACTCTCTTTCACCTCTTAGCTCTGCTTTTCAATGATATTTCTCAGAGCAATGGTTATGGTTTAATGTTTAAAATGCCTTAAGTTCATCATCCACTAAATTTTTTATGCGGGCTATAACCATGCTTCACATGAATTTAATGCTACTTTTGGAATATAATGCTCTGTTGAAGAACAATAGTTACAATTAACTTTTCATTGGCTGCTTATATGTTCACATTTATGATAAGTGAGAACACATTCTCCATCTAAAGCTAGAGAAGTAGAGTTTGTAGAGAGTAGATTACTAAGTTAGAAATGTATGTACTAAAAGGATAATTTAGAATCAAAATTTATCAAAAACAAATAATCCAAAATGTTATTTAGGAGATTGGGATCGCATTAGTTATAGAAACATATACTCATACACAATGGCAGCTCACTGTCTACCTAGACTATTATACCCAGCAAAACTATCAATTAAAATTAAAGGAAAAATAAAACATTTCCACAATAAAAACAGATTAAAGGAATCTATAACTGCCAAGACAGCTTGATGAAAGTCACTAGAAGTACAGATACATCAATTTAAATAATAAAACAGCAACACATTTACAATCACAAGTAACAACTAGACAAGAGCAAGATAGATAATCCAAACATAGCTAGAAAATACCACAGAGTGAACAAGATGGATTTTCAAGGAAGACACATGAACAATATTCAAAAGGGAATAAGCTATAGTAAAATAAATAGATTTCTAAGTTATATACAAAATATCTTACAAGGACATCTGGGTTCATGCTCCCTCAAGTATGGGTTATGGTAAGAACTCAGGAGATCCTGGAAAAATATCACAGAATCATGAGTAACAAAGTTTAACTTTACTTTCTAGCAATAGGCTTATTTTCTAACAGAATTTTAGTTGGGAACTTAGTATATCAAAATTGAGTGCTAACATTGGCCAGGTTTTTCACACTAAGCATCCTTGTGGTATGGGATTCCCTCACACACAGTCCATAGTGGCTGTCCTTCAATTCATGCCTGCTCCTCTGTCAGAAAAGAATACTAGACTGACCTTCATTTTTGCAAGCCTCTTAGCACATGTATAGTTTTGCCATTCAGCTGTTAACAACTGAGATCTGTTCTCTCTATTGCTCTTGTCTATTGACAAGAAAACTGATATATTTTAGTACTTTACGTATTGGGGAGAAAATGACTTTCTGTGAGTGATAAAGAGGCAAAAGTATCAGAATGCAGGCCATTCTAGTTGATGCTGAGGAAAACTCAGTCAGCATGTTTGGGTATCCCCTGGATCTGATGAACCCAAGTGAACAGCTATTTTATGTGGGAAGGCATATTAGTTATTTTCCTTACTGCTGTATTAGAACACCTTTATTTTTTATGGATATTTTGTTTATTTATTACATTTCAAATGTTATCCTCTTTGCTGATTTCCCCCCAGAAACGCCCTATCCCAACCCCACTCCTCTTGCTGCTATGAGGGTGGGCCTCACCCAGGCACACACTCTTGCCTCCCCACTCTCTCATTCCCCTACACTGTGGCATCAAGCCTTCATAGAACCAAGGGCCTCTTCTCGCTTTGATGCTTGACAAAGCCATCCTCTGCTACACATACTGCTGGAGCCATGAGTCTCTCCATGTGTACTCTTCGATTGATAGTTTAGAGCCTGGGAGCTCTTGTTGGTTGATATTGTTGTCCTTCCTATGGGGTTGCAAACCCCTTCAGCTCCTTTAGTCCTTACTCTAACTCCTCCATTGGGGACCCTGTGATCAGTTCAATAGTTGGCCGTGAGCATCTGCCTCTGTATATGTCAGGCTCTGGCAGAGCCTTTCAGGAGAGAGCTGTATCAGCTCTCTTTTGTCATCATGCATTTCTTGGCATCCACAATAGAGTCTGCATTTGTTGACTGTATATAGGATAGATGCCCAGGTGAGCCAGTCTCTGTATGGCCTTTCCTTCAGTCTCTGCTCCACATTTTGTCTTGATATTACCTTTAAAAGGCAGCTTAAAGAAGGGGATCATTCTGATCAAAGTTTGTGGACACAGTGCATCAAGGTGGAGAAGGCATAGAACCTCATCCTTCAAGCCCCTGATCATATTACAGTGCAGCAGCAAGCAAGGACTGCTGTGATTAACCCACTTTTATTTATTTTTGAAATGTATTCCAGGACACCAGGCCATAGAACGTGTGCTTATGAATGTATTTAATGTGAGGCGTTAAGTCTCACTTGATTTAGAAACTCCCTTCTAGACATACATAGAATTTCTTTCTAGATCCTGTCAAGTTGATAATCCATATTCACCATCACATAAAGATAACATTCAGCCTGTAGTAACCAGGTAGTATCCTTATTTTTAAAAAGTCTTGTGCTTAATGATCTAAATTATGTAAAAGTAAACAGCAAAGCCTTTAGCAATAAATAAGATCAAGGAAAATCCAAGACATGTAAGTGACAAAAGAGTCATATGAATGCTTCAGCTCATCCCTATTTTGCTATAATGCAAATAAATGAGGTCTTTTCCAGTGAAGTCTGAAGTAATTATATCTCACAGAGTCACTTTCTTTCTCAGCTTTGGCAACAATTACTAGAAACTGTGCTCTAGTCCCTCCTATATTCCATGCAAGAAGTGTGAGTCAGGTCAGTGATTTAGTGGAATACATTTTACTAGAGGCAATTTTCTCTGCTTGCAGTGTGTCTTTTGTTAGCAATATTATGCTACAGTTGTTTAATGTTGGTTATTAGAGACAATGTTGCGTCTCCTGCCTAGTTTCTAGAAAATTGGTACCTAGAGTCTTTGGAAAATCATTTTCTGCTATAATGTTCCTCCTAATCCCTACTGTAGGGATTTCACACTAAGATATTCAAAAGTGTGTTTGCAGCTATTGGCATTTTAGTCCATGATCCTTTAGATTAAACTTTGATTTTACTTTTATGTGTGAAATAAACGCAGAAGAAACTGAACACCTTCTGAGACTCAATTCAATATTTTGATGAACACATGGCTTTCCTTTATTTTTAAGTAAGAACATTATTTAAAAAATGAAAATCAAGTCGGGCAGTGGTGGCACACTCCTTTAATCCCAGCATTCAGGAGGCAGAGGCAGGCGGATTTCTGAGTTCGAGGCCAGCCTGGTCTACAGAGTGAGATCCAGGACAGCCAAGGCTATATAGAGAAACCCTGTCTTGAAAAAACAAAACAAAACAAAAAAATCTGCTATGCATCTAGATTTCTGCCTTATTCACAAGAGATAATACTCAATAGAATTGATTTCTTTAAACATGTATTCATCTTGGTCCAGTAAAATAACTGAAGACATAAATGTAATTGCCATGCCTACCTGATAATGTGATTTAATCCCCCAAACTCCTATTAGGATAGAAGCCACTCCCAATTGTTGTCCTCTGATTTTCATACACACACACACACACACACACACACATGATTTTTCAAATGGGAAAATTAATCATGAATACTTGAAGTAAAACTTGCTTGATTTTGTTTGATGCTATGTCTTACTGTTGCTAATTATAATTATATAATATATTTGCATGGAGCATTATGACTTACTAATGTTTATTCATGCAATAATACAAGATTTTGAAATTAATAATGTATTGAATCATGTAAACAGTTGGAAAGTATCCTTTTGTCTTGTCTACCCTGAGTACATGGAACATGACATTACTTCTTTTAAATATTGTTGGAGACAATCTGAGCCTACATCCCCTTAAGGGACTTTGGCTTCATTGTTGCAACCTGAGTTTTCTCTAATAGAGATAATGAATAGTACACTGTGTGATAGTACACTGCATATATCAACCACTCCAAGTCAAGATTCATGTACAGCATGCTTAGAAAGAGTGTATCAACATATGATACAAAATTTAAAAACAATATATAGTATAATTAGGGAGAAGACTGAGTGAAAATCTTGTCAATATAGATTATCTTGGCAGTTAAAATGCACAGAAATATTGTTATGAATTGTTATTTTGTCACTAATGTTTCTATTCTATATAAACTGTAAGATTTTTGAGGCAGAAAACTTGTCAAATGTATCGCACTAACATAACATTCATTTACTCCCCCCCCCCCATACCAGCAGCTATAAATGACCATTCAGTTGTAAGCCTTTACTTTCGTGGCTAGGTTTTCACTCATTCAACTGATCTTTCACTAATGTGTGTGTGTGTGTGTGTGTGTGTGTGTGTGTACAAGATAAACCAACAGAAGGAAAAGAGCCCAAGTATCAGACACACTCTTTTGCATATTCAGGAATCCCTTAAAAACACTATTCTAGAAGCCATAATGTAAGTGCAGAAGACCTGTATAGACCATCTCTGTGGATTCATGTGCAATTTGATAATGTGAATTTAGCAGGGCATATTTTTTCGTGTCCTCAATCCCTTCAGGCTCTTATACTCTTTCTACTCCTCCTCTGTGGTATTTTCTGAGCTCTGAAGGGAGTGATTTGATGGAGACATACCACTTAGTGCTGAGTTCCAAGGTCTATCACTCTCTAACTCTATGGGTCTCCATACACTGTTTTGTGTTGCTGTTGTCTTTTGTTTTGTTTTGTATTTATGCTTAGTTTGGAAAGATTGTTTGCCAATAATATCTTCTGTTTATCTCTTTAATAAATTATTTTTTCTAAACATTTCTATTTGTCATTTTTAAATGTTGAATTAATCCTTTCCTCATGAAAACTGTGATTCCCAGTTTTTGTCCTTTGAGATTAATCAGCCTCCATTTTTCCAGTATGTTAGTTACGGTTACTCTCAATTACCCATTTGTTAATAAAAAATGAATCATTTCTGAATCTAATTAGAGTATATGAGTCAGTATCAGCCCAAGAACCCCAAGACTGTTCTCAGCACAAAGGAGGTTTATTTGCTCCCGTGGAACAGAGAGCTGGGAATGGAGACAAAGACAGGATATCGAGGATGAGGGAAATGGAGAAGGGAACAAGGGTGAGTCGTGGGGTGGGATGTTTGACGGAGAGACTGCCTCTGGATAGAGAGGATTCAGGCATGGTCCATAGACAAATGGCAGTTTTCAAAGGTAAAAGGGGAACTCCATGCTACAATGAGGTGTCTAATTTTAATTGGGCATGTTATTTAAGATAGCCAAAAGGGGCTTTTGAATGTTGGACTTCAATACTTTGATAGCTTACCAGGTAGTCAACCTCAGAAGAAGAAAGTGGGCAAATATTAGAAAAGACTTTGGGAAATGTCATCTAATGTTTTGAGCAGGACAGAAGGAACTGGAGAGAAGGGCAAGGCTGCCTGTCAGAGCCATGCTTGCCTTGCTTGAGTCGGAAAGAGCCCTTTCGGTGTGTTTTATTCATACTTTAATTGATCACTTCATTTTCATTTCTTTTAACCTCGAGTTTTAAAATCAGTTGCTTATTAGAATAGTGTGTACATGTCTGGTTTGCATTTTCTATTTTGCCTGTTTAAGACATGGTTTTATTTAGCTCTGTACCCCATTTTTTAATGGGTTTTTTTGAGTTTTATGAAATTCTTGGGCAAATGGATGTATTTGGAGGATATCATCCTTAGTGAGGTAACCCAATCACAAAAGAAGTCACTAGATATGTACTCACTGA
>NC_034590.1:163233351-163261417 GCF_900095145.1 Mus pahari | reverse complement strand
AAAAAAAAAGAAAAAAAAAAAGAAAAAAAAAAAAGAATATCAAATGGTCGGGAAGTACCTAAAGAAACATATGTAAACACACATGAATATCTGTGGAGTATATGAAACCGATGTTTGGGCCCAATAAAATTATAAACTTGTAAAAAAAAAAAAAAAAAAGACATGGTTTTACTCTGTAGCTTAGGTTGTCCTGAACTTCACTATGTAGCACAGACAACCCTACAACTAAAATTAATTTCTTTGCCTCAGCCTCCTGAGTATTAGGATTACAGGTACAGTGTTGTGCTTTCCTTTTTTTTTTTTTAATTTAGAAGCAAGTATTATATATAAAATGTGTATCCTCTAGTTATCTTCCTCTGGAGACATTCTCTTGCCTCTGAAATATAGTATGAGAACTTGTTCTTTTTAAGAAATGTGGGATATATTGCAAGGATCATTGAATGTCTATCATCTATAGCTTATCAGTAATTCTTAGTCTTATGAATAATCCTCTTCATTTGATTGATAACATAGCAAATCTTTGTTTTCTTAGTCTTAAAAGACTAGAGGATGTTCAATTAACCTTTTCTGATATATTGATGTTAATTTTTATTTTTGGACTCTTGGAGCTTCAACTCTGGTAAATATGCCAGTGGCAATATTAGATGTGTGTTAAACGAAGGCTTCCTCTTCATAGTGAAAAACTGTCTTTGAAGCTTAGCAAAATTATAGTTCACTTTACTGTTAATGAGGCCCTGTGGCATTCCATGCATGAACCTTGGTTATAGTTGTGAAATACTTAATATCATTTAGATTTCCCATGATTTAGATATTATCTTGGATACACATCACAACCAAAGATATGCTAGGTATTATTTCCCAAGATATTATGTCTGTTTGAGACACACTGTTTCTTAGGTAGAATAGACTTGCCTTCAGTTAAGGAATCATTACGAAAGATTCTTCAGTAGTTTTAGAAACCTCAACCAGTGGTGGAGGCACACAGCTTTAATCTCAGTGCAGGGCAGGTAGAGTCACGTACCCACCTCCCTTCCCATTTAGATCTATACCCTTTCTTTCTCTCCTTAGAAAACAATAAGGCATATAATAATAATAATAATAATAATAATAATAATAATAATAATAGAATAAACTACAATAAGTTTAATAAACAACAAAACCAAAAATTAGAATATAACAGACACAGAAGGCACATAGACAGACAGACAGACAGACAGACAGACAGACAGACACACACACACACACACACACACACACACACACAACAAAGAAGAAAAACCCAAAGAAAGAGCACAAAAATGTAAGTAAATGCAGACACACATACATTTGTTCACCTAGAAATTCCATAAAAATTCAACACTGGAAACCATAATAAAAGACCCTGTAAGCAGACAGAAGACTATAGAACAACAATATCAGTAAAACAACACTCAGACTTAACATTATGAGAATATATAACAACAATATCAACAAAACAACACTCAGACTTAACATGAGACAGAGAACCTCCAAATAGCCATTGAGTTTGTTTTGAGTTGACCATGGTAGTCCCTGGTTCTCCCATCATTCTCTATATAATGGAGTTTGTCTCTGCAGCCAGCATGTTGAATGCTCAGTGATTTCTCAGAATTTTTATTCTAAGCATTCCTGGGGAGCAAAGGTCTTTACCTCAACCTTAGGAAGCAGTGGACCCCACACCTGAAAACACATTTTTATCCTCATTTAGTTTTTCAATGTTTGTCCAATGTGTTTATCTCATAGGTTTATAGTCACAATGCATATCCATCTTCTAAATGTGAATCTCTCTCATTAAGCTTTGATGTAAAGGTTGAAAATGTTGCAAACGTTTTCAGGCAAAGATGGCATCTTTGGCATTTTTCTTCCAGTTCTTTCCCACATTACTATGGTTGATGACAACATTTATGTATGGGAATCCAAGTCCTAGCAATTATTATTTTCCTCTATTTCTGCTCAGTCCTGACTTTGTGGTTCGTTTTAAGTTACTGATTATGCTATCACTCTAGCTCGTCTCAATTAAGTTCCTTGGCAGTGTCTAGTGAGTCTTGTACCAGCCATCAGCAATAAAGAACTCTGTTTCTCCTCTAACTCATTCTAATATAGATATAAATTTTCTCTCACAAAATTCTATCTAATTGTGTCACTTCCCTAGTTAAAACTTTTTCGTGTATTTCATTTTATGTATGCTCCATTACATGAATGACCCATTTAACACCTAGTTGTCAGCTTCATTTTATGTTATTTATTAATTTCATACAATATATCCTGATCATATTCACATAAGAGTTGGGAAGGTCCAACTCTTTTCAGAACCAGCCTCATTTCTCTACACATGGAACTTTGCATCATTAAAAAGAATTATGTAATTAGAAGTTAGTTTAATGCTGTTTCCTTTCAGCAGAGCAATAGTGTGCAACCACACTCTAGTACTATGAATTTAACCAGTAGGAATGAAGCATGTAGATGAATATCAGCTTGCTTTCTTTATGTTTCTATGATTCTGTATAAGCTGTCTTCACCCATAGGCCCTTACCATCAAATTTTGAAATGAATATCATTGGCTGTAGCTTGTAATATTTGAATCTGTGGGATCTCACTGGCCAACCCCAAGAGTAACTGATCCCTGGTGCTGTTTTTGTTGTTGTTGTTTGTCTTGTTTGGTAGCCTCTGGTATCTAGTAGAGGTATTTTCCCTAATGAAACTGTAACTCCATTCTAATCCATTTTGCTCACGTGTGTACACACAATAAGTTATTGACCTATGTAGCTTTTACAGTACTAGATTTCCATATGGCTCTTTCAAAAGATCTTTGAAACTCTACCCGCCCCCATTTCTACCTCTATCTTGTCCTTTTGCCCCATCACATTTACGTGCTTCTATTCTATTATCCCCCTTTCACTCAATATTCAATATTATATCTATAGAGTCAAATATGTAGAAAGCTAGATTCTATCTTCTTTTTCACTCTCATTTATTTGAATCAAGAAAATCCAGTCTGAATAATCTAATTGCTGTCTTTTGAGACACTTAAATGTTTATTCTCTAGGTTTTTAATCATTGTTTTTGCTTGTCTCTGTGCTGTGTGAATTTGTTTATGTGGTATGTGTACATGGACATCAAGGGACACATGCATGTGCATGCATGTAGAGGCCAAAGGTATCATTTTTAGTCACCTTCAACTGTATGTGTTTTAGACAAGATAGATCTTTCAATGAACCTGGCTCTCACAGTTTTCATGCATGGCTGACCAGTGAGCTTGAAGAATCTATAACCTATTTAGATTATGAACATGTACAGCCAGAGACAGCTTCGTGTGTGAGTGCCAGAACTGAGGTCTAAATAGAAAGCAAACACTTACAGACTGAGGCTTCTCTCCAGGCCTACCATCATTATTTTAATGAACTTAGGCTTATTTAACTCACACACTATCCTTCAGTATACATGGTGATGCAAAATGTGAATTTTGCTAAATGTACAATGCCATTTTACAAGCGTTGCCTTTCCCTGTATTACCTTTAAGCTGATTATTAATCTTGAAGCCTTCTCCAAATTTACAGCCATTTTCTTATAGCACAACTCTTATTTAATTATTATGTAAATTATATCCATTAATTAATATTGCTCATCTTTACATTTTATTCATTATTGATACCATAATTGTATGGATTGCAATAATGATATAATTATTATACATTAAATTAATGGGTTTGAGAAATAAGTGTGGTAGTTTAAATATACTTGGCCCATGGAAGTTGCACTATCAGAAAGTATAGTCTTGTTGGAGTAGGCATGGCATTGTTGGAGGAAGTTTGTCACTATGTTGGCAGGCTTTGAGGTCTCCTGTATTCATACTCTGTCCAGTACCAAAGAGTTATCTCCTGGAAGCCTGCAAAAAAATTCTTTCCTGTCTAGCTTCAGATCCAGATGGAGAACTCTTGGCTCCTCCAGCACTAAGTCTGCCTGCATGATGCCATGCTCCTCACCATGGTGATAATGGACTGAACTTCTGACACTGTAAGACAGCCCCAACTAAATATTTGCCTTTATAAGAGTTGCCTTGGCCATAGTGGCTCTTCACATCAATGAAACCCTAACTAGGGCACTGGGTTATGTTGTTTTATACTTTTATACGATTTGTATTGTGTATTTTTGAAAATGTCATGCAAATATAAAATTCATTATGATTATTATAAATACCTACCATAAAAACTCCCTTCCACTTATATGATCCCTATCATCCATATGAATCTTTTCACACTTAGGACTTTCTGGTGTTTTGTTCTATTGAAACTATGGTAATCTATGTGACCACAGGCTTGGAACAATCCACTGGAGACTGGTGAGTTTCTCTGAAGACACAAAATTAAAAACGATGACTGAATGTCCCATCTCCCCCAAATTTATCAGTAGCTAGTAGTTCAGCATGGAGAGGTAGGGCTCTGTGAGTCTTCTTAATCTATGATTTACTATTGGCTGGTCAAGATTATATAGGCCCACGGGACTTGAAGAAATTATGACTGCTGTGACATTATCATTTTAGTTACTGTGCCAAGTCCAAAAGACTGTATTTCATAGTTCCTCTTTATGGCATTTACATTTTTTCCATGGCTTCCTGGTGTTCAATGAGCTGCAAATGTAGATAGCACACATATCAGGTTTTCTGTCAAAAACTCACTTATTCTTAACATAGGTTTTGTGCAATAAATACAATATAATTGGTTATGTAACATTTCATTATGAAGCTCCTGGTTTCTGGTTATCTCTGCTTCTGGAAACATACTATAAGTTATACATATCACTATTATTGTAATGCTCGCTTCTCTCCCTTGGCTAAAATGCAGCATGAAGCTAAAATGGTGTTTCAGGTCTGTAACCCAAACAACTCAGGGTTCTCAGAAAAGAAGATCACAAATTCAGGGCCATTTGTGTAACTGGTGAGACCCTATATTAAAAGGCAAAAGACAAAAAGAGTTGGGAGTATAACTGAATGGCATGATGTTTGCCTATTATGTGTGAGGATCTGAGTTTGGTTGCTAGTACCTCTAAATGATAAATAAAAAATAAAATTCAAGACTTACACAATACAATCTTGTATTATTTAGCACTATAATTGACATAACTCTCATATTATCAGGAATAGACAGTATTTTCAATATTTCCTCTAGTAAATGAACATGTATTTATGCATCTAAAACTTCTATATTATGGATTGGTGACTGCAAATGGTTTTAGAGTTACCATAAAAAAGCAATATGCTTCTTGATGACATGGTCATACAGACTTTGTTTCAGTTGGTCCTCTTCCTTTCTCCTCTCCTTTTAGCTGGCCTCCCTCAACCTCTAGCTTTTCTATACCCAGCATCACATTCACTCTCATGGATGACGCTGATTCTTGGTATAATATATTAAGAGGCATATGCCTATTCTTGCTATAGCTGTTCTGAAATTCTGCCACAATCTATGTAGTTGTAATCTTGGAAAGATCTAAGCTGGCATGATTAACAGAATAAGTTTTTCTGTGTCAGATACCTATGAGGAAATAAAACAAGATTTGTATAGCTTAGGTTATAGCTAGATTTCTGTCAACTTGACACAAACTGTATTCATCAAAAAGAGGAAACCATGATTGATAAAAGGCCTTCATGAGGTTGGACTGTGGGCCAGCCTGTTGAGCATTTTCCTCAATGGTCATTGATGGTGAAGGTTTCAGTCCACTGTGATTACTGACACCCCAGGGTTGATTGTTCTGGGTTATGTAAGAAAACTGACAGAGCAAGCAATATGGAACAAGCCAGTAAATCCCATCCCTCTGCATCAGCTCCTGCCTCCTGTACCAGCTTGACTGGAATACTGTTTCTGATGCCTTCCAATGATGATCTGGAAGTTTAAGCCAAACAAATTCCTTCCTCCCAGTTTGCTTTTGATCATGGTGCATTGCTGCAGCAATAGAAAGTCTAAGACAGCTTATAAGCCTGTGGACTTTTATCTTCCCCAGGTTGTTTTTGGGAGGTCTGTTCAGTGACTCCCTTCTTTCTTCTTCATTCCCTCCATCCCACAGCTCCCTTCTCTCTCCCTGTCCCCACTCCTTTATTCTTTCATTAGTTACGTCTTACTATGTAGCCCAGGCCAGCCTCAATCCTACTTCCACTTCTGGGGTGCTAGCACACATGTGCAGCACCATTCCTATAGATTAGGGTGTGTCTTAGGTAATGATTTTCTACAAGTTCAACGTTCACTGGAAATTTTAAATGATACCTGCTCCTTAGCTGTATTTAGATAGTGGTCCATTAAGAAAGCTTATGAGATATAATATTTTTATTTAGTATTAAGATTGAGTTGTTCTAGTTATATTCTTTCTTCTTATTCATTTACATAAATACATGCAGTCTTTATGTCTTCAGTGTTTATTTTTTTGTTTATATCATACAATATTAGCTTAAACAAAACTAAAATTTCCCTAATGTCTAATTGGAAAGAATATAACTTCACCTTCCTTTTCTCAGTGTGCAATAGAAGGTTCAAATGAAAAACAGGCTTAGGGTTATGCAAGTGTAGGGCAATTCCATTTTGCATTGATAAATCATCCAGGCAGAGCTCATTTATCAAAACTAATTTACTTAAATAAAACTGCTTTGTGTGCTCATGTACTAGTTTGTTTATCCAGTCCTTAGTAAATAATTCATCAAACTCACATTTGTTTGAAATACAAAAAAAAGAGCCTATAGTAAAAATGAAATAAAAATCTCATTTTGAGGAATAGTTGAGGAAAATATTATTGCAATTCATTGTCACATCTTTATTTCTGAGTTTAACACTAATGTTCCCAAGTCTATTTCAAAATAGGTGGGATAAACACATTTGAATGGATCTTCGGAAAATGAACTTGTTTCTTAGATCCATGACTTTTTCTTGAGCCATGAGGTCCTCCTGCCATTTTGTTATTATAACTACTGTTTTATAAATGGTTGGGTTTTCCCCCTCTGTTCCTGGATATCCTGATTCTGCCAAGTCTCCCCACTGCTCATGAATAGAAAACCCTACTGACTTCATTTTAGAGTCTGACACACTAGTTTTCACCTGAGTGTTTAGGACTAGACTTTAAAAAACTGAAGGAATTCTGATTTCTTGTCTATAGGACACTCAAAGGAATTTGTAGTTTATATGATTTAGGATCTACACACAAACAATCGAAAGCTGAGACTGGACATAATAGGAAATTTTGGCATTCAGCCCTGTGGGCTGTTTCTATGGTTGTTTCTATAGATGCTGTCCCAACCATTATGTGGAGTAAAATATCTTCTCATTTGCCACAGGGCTCAGGTCACAGGCTACAGCTAGGTGACAGGCAAAATTGGCTAGTTTTGTTTTACCCTGCAAAGACAATGAAAGAACTCGGATTCCCTCCTATTGCTACCATAGAATGTTCCCAATCTTTCAACATATGAACCATCCATGAATGAGGGACCAAGCTGCTGATCCCAGAAACCCATCGCGGGGTATACATTTCTCTATCCTATGACAGAGCACAGCTGCAATAAGTAGTAATAAGAGAACAATCTCCTCTGCATTGTTAACTTTGGCTCCAGAACTCACAAACTGCCCTGCTGAACCCTCCTGGCTCTGTCTTGGCCACTTCCACCCAACCCACCCTTCACTCTTTCTCTTTCCTTCCTGGGCTGAGTCCCATTGTGGTCTGACTCGGGGAAGGCTCCTTTGCCTTCCCTGGCTCCGCCCCATCTCACTGAATATTTGCTTTGCCCTTTCCTTCAACTCGTCATGATTATTCCTGTTGTGACATCTGCTTCAGGAGGCATAAGCAATGATCCTTAATCTAGTGTCCCATGCAGAATATACCTACCTTAAGATCTCACTTTCTGAGGCACTTGTGTCTGGGACAAGATATTAAGTTTCCCACACAAAAATACATGGAGTCTGGAATGATTCAAGGTACCATGGCACTTTGTAGCTATTATGTGGCTACGAACTGGTCATCCAAACAATCCAACTTCTTGACATAATGGTTTGATCAGCATTAATGGTCCATTTCTTTGATTCTTTTTTAAGTCCTAGACCTAGATGTTCTATAGAAAACAAAGCCTAACTTTGAATCTTTGACATGTTTCCGTGCTCCTGACATCATTTTTCCCTGCAAAGATGAACACTGAATCATCAGCCATAGCCAATGTCCTGCTGCAAATAGACCGATTCCAAGGTCTGAGACATATTCTTACTTCTGTCATTTTATACTACATCTGTGTGACCTTCATAACCTTGTGATTGTTATTCTTAGCTGGCCACACATAGAGAAGCAAAGTGACAGCTGTGACCAGAGGCCAGCCCCTCAGAGAAGTCAGCTGTGTAGCAGTTAGGGCTTCTTCATTACATTATGCTAGTTTGATTGAGCGTCCAGTATGATGTAAGCTGATTGCAGTGGTGGCAATTAATCAATGCGTAGTTTTGATTTGCTTCCTGTATCAACTGCCCTAGGGCTGGAGCAACAGGAATCCCGGGAAGGCAGCATGATATGGCTCAGCGGTGAGAAGTAATGGATAAGCAGACTTTTGCTTGTTTTTGTTTTTAAATATTTTCCTGAGCATCTCCCTAACGGATGCTAATCTAATTGACAATTTAGAAATGAATTTTAATTTTTGTAAATACTGTATCAGGTTTGTGGATTTCAAAAAATATCCACCTCATTTGCAAACAAAGTATCTGTGATTCAGTACAAAGTGATTTATTATAATAGGCTCAGTTATGTTTTATTTTATCCACATTTTTTAAATAATCCTTTAAAATTTCTAAATAATACTAGATAAGGAGTCAGATTTTACTCTCTGTGTTTAGGTTCTCTCTCTCTCTCTCTCTCTCTCTCTCTCTCTCTCTCTCTCTCTCTCTCTCNCNCNCACACACACACACACACACACACACACACACACACCTTTTTACACATTTCCATACCTTTTAGAGACTTAAAGACTTGAGACACTCTCTGCATCATGCATTGTTCCTGAGCCCTCAAATAATGTCAGAGTCTGACCATAGTTAAATGTAAAAGCTTGAAGCAAGGGAGAGTTTGGCAAGCTGATGTCAAAGCCAAGGGCAGTTTTGAGCTATCTATGATATTCCCTGAAGAGCAACTGGAAAATCCTATCTAAGAAGTCAGATAAAGTCAAGAACCACGAAGGCGCTGGAAACGAAAGGAGAGACAGGAAAACCACTCTCAAACACTACTGCTGATGTTTACCCTGAAGCATATACTATCGAGTCTTTCTATGAACAGCTA
The DNA here is from genome assembly GCF_900095145.1 of Mus pahari. Taxonomy (NCBI): domain Eukaryota; kingdom Metazoa; phylum Chordata; class Mammalia; order Rodentia; family Muridae; genus Mus; species Mus pahari. The sequence goes on along the minus strand of NC_034590.1, from coordinate 163,252,117 downwards.
CTGTACATATTGTAAAGATGTTGACAAACCTGTGTTTCCATGAATACACTAGTGACCCCTCTCAGTCTTTACTGTGACACCCACTGCATTTCAATATTATTAAGGTTTGTTATTTTTAAGCCCTATACATTCTATAAACTGCGATTATATCTCTTTTTTTGCTTTAGATTCCAAGTAAATCTAGGGCCAATTATACATGTCTTATTAATTTTACTTGGGGGTTTGTTTTTGTATTTGTTTCTTAGTTTTTATAATGTTTATCAACTGATTACCAATCATCTATTATTATTACCCATATAGTATTTAAGACTCTTGTTTTACTTATATGTAACCAATATCTTCCTTTTAATATTATTAATTTATTACTATAATATCTCAGACTGTTTGCTCTCTTGGGTCTCCTTCTTTGGAGATTATTTTGAATTCTGTTCATGAACCTAGATATTCTTTAACAGAAGAGTGGATAAAGAAAATGTAGTACATTTACACAATGGGCTATTTATTACTCAACTGTTAGAAAAAAATGATATCGTGAAATTTGCAAGCAAATGGATGAAACTAGAAAATAAATAATCCTGAGTGAGGTAACCCAGACCCAGAAAGACAAATGTGTTATGTACTCATTTGTAAGTTGGTATTCACTGTTAAGTAAAGGATAATTGCACTAAATCCCACCAGAAGTGAAGTAACATGGAGGGCTCTAGGGATACACATGGGTCTCTCTAGGAAGGGGAAATAGAATAGACTTTGTGGGTGGAATCGGGGTCTGTGAGAGTGGAACAGGCGGGACTTGCTGGAGAAGGGAGGGGCAAGGGATAGAGTACAGGGAGAGACAACTTAGGTCGGCATTTAAAGGGTAGTGTGGAAAACTAGAGCCCTGGAAACTTCCTGGAACCTATGAGGGTGACTACAGGGAGGACTCCTAGCAGTGGAGGATATGGAGCTAGAAGCAGCCAACTTCTGTATAGCCAGGCTAGGCTCCCAGTGCTAGGCCTGGGATGCCAACCGAGCCACAAAACCCACAACCTGCCTGCTATAGGCAATGAGTCAATGGTAGGTTACAGCTTATGACTGTGGCCAACCAATGTCTGGTCTAACTTGAGGACCAAGTCACAAGAGGGAGCGAATGCCGTACAGTGCCTGGAGAGCGAGGAACCTGAAGCTGGATGGCTTAGAGACCTAGGGTAGAAGCCAAAAACCAAAACCAAACAAACAAACAAATAAAACTAAACCAGTGTCATCAGAAAGGTTTCCTCTGGTAGCTGGTGGGAAACAGAGACTCGAACCCAAACAGTAGGCAGAGCTTGGGGAATCCTGGGGAAGAGGGGGAAGAAGGATTGAAGGAGCCAAAGGGATCTAGAACAGCAGGAGAAAATGGACCACAGATTCAACTAAACTCAGCAGGACGACTGTAAGCTCCCAGAAACCAAAGCAGCAGCCATGGGGCCTGATGGGTGTAAACTAGGCCCCAGGCACACGTATTGTAGTTGAGCTTGGACGTTTTGCTGCACCCAGTATGACTGACTTTTCTGCGTCCTTACAGAACCATTTGACTCCTACTGGACGGCTTCGTCCAGCCTTGACATGAAGGTGTGGGCCTAGTTTTATTAAATCTTGCTATGCCATGTTCAGTTGATATCACTGGGAGGCCTGCTCTTTTCTGAGCGAAAATGGAGGCACAGTAGAACTGGGAAGAGAGGGGAGGTGGAGGGGTGGGGAGAGGAGACTGGGGTCAGGATGTACTGTGTGAGAGAATAAAGAAGTAGAAAGTGTTTTCATTTCTTCCACACACTGCTTTCTGCAAATGAAGACTCCAGAGCTGCTTCCTTTTGCATTGTTAATCTTCCGATTTTTCTCTCACCTTGTTATAGACAGGCATTACTTATTTTGTGGATTAGAAAAGGGTTATTGTTTTGAGCAGTTTTTATATTTTATTTTTCTAAATCACAGATCAGTTTCAGAAGAGATGGAAAGGGGGCCGTGGGCTCCATACCTCTCTCATCTTGACTGTGTTTCTTTTACGTATGGATTTTTCTGACCTCCGCAGAAAGAAGCCGTGAAAACGTGGGGGATCCAATCAATTGGATCGCAACCCAGTCTGTGGGTAGTGGGAAAAGACAGGATGAGCAGCTCAGCAAGCCTTCGAAACCAACATGCCTGTCTCCGGATGCGCAAAACCATAAACAAGGAAACTAGGGAGCTGCAGAAAGTGTGGCATGGAGAACCAGCCCCGCAGGAGATCACTGCCTGGGTTCAGGCTTGGTGAACTGTCAGCGGCTCATGACGAAAGGGTCTGGGTACTGTCACGAAGAACTTGCACAGCTGGAACATAATTATTAGCAGGTAACAACGCTGCAATCCAGCCTGTTAACTACAAGAATTCAGAGAAAAATATTTCTATGTCCACTCTCTCTTCTCTCTGATGCTGCAGCTGTTCCGCAGGCAGACACTCAGTGTGTCTTCAGAGACACACTATGGCTTCATTAAAAGTTTGAGTTGTCTGTAGGCTGTTTTTCTTTCTTCCTTCCTTCCTTCCTTTCTTTCTTTCTTTCTTTCTTTCTTTCTTTCTTTCTTTCTTTCTTTCTTTCCACCTTCTCCTCCTCCTCCTCCTCCTCCTCCTCCTCCTTTTTATTTGGTATTTAATTTATTTACATTTCAAATGTTACCTCCTTTCCAGGTCTCTACTCCATAAATCTTCCTTCCCCTGACTCTTTGAGGGTGCTCTCCTACCCACCCACTCCCGCCTTCCTTCGTAACATTCCTCTTCTCTGGGGCATCCATCCCACATAGGACCAAGGGCCGCTCCTCCCACTGATGTCCAACAAGGCCATCCTCTGCCACACACGCGGCTGGAGCCATGGGTTCCTCCATGTGTACTCTTTGGTTGGTGGTCAGAAGTCACTGGGAGCTCTGTGTATGTATGTCTGTGTGTGTGTGTGTGTGTGTGTGTGTGTGTGTGTGTGTGTGTATGGGGGGGGGCATGTGTGGCCGATTGACATTGTTGCTCCTCTCACGTGACTGCAAACTTCCTCTGCTCCTTCAATCCCTTCTCCAACTCTTCCATCTGGGCTCCCGCACTCAGACCAACAGCTGGCTCCGAGCATTCACCTCTGTATTTGTCAGGCTCTTGCAGAGCCTCTCAGGAGACAACCATGTAATGCTACAGCCAGCAAGCACTTCTTCCCGGCATCTGCAATAGCGTCCGAGTCTGGCGACTGTATATAGGATGGATCCCCAGGTGGGGCAGTCTCTGGATGCCCTTTCTTTAAGTTTCTGCTCCACACTTTGTCTCCATATTTCCTCCTGAGAGAACTCTGTTCACCCTTCTAAGAAGCACTGGAGCATCCACACATTTGCCTTCCTTCTTGAACTTCGTGTGGTCTGTGAATTTTATCTTGGGTATTTTGAGCTTTTGGGCTAATATCAATTTATCAGTGACTACATACCATGAGTGTTCTTTGTGACTGGGTTCTGTCCATTGGCCTGTGGATTTCATGAAGTCGTTGTTTTTAATAGCTGAGTAGTACTCCATTGATGTACCACATTTTCTGTATTCATGCCTCTGTTGAGGGACATCTAGGTTGTTTCCAGCTTCTGGTTATTATAAATATGGCTGCTATGAACATAGTGGAGCGTGTGTCCTTATTATATGTTGGAGCATCTTTTGGTTATATATGCCCAGGAGTGCTATAGCTGGGTCCTCAGGTAGTACTATGTCCAATTTTCTGATGAACTGCCAGACTATATTTCTTATGGCATACTTGGATAATATTTACTGTTTGAGTACTGGAGAAGAAATGAAAACTTTCTGTTATTCCTAAGAAGACACTATAGTGTAGACTCTTGGAAATTTTAAAATTCGTCTCTAATACAGGCATCTTTGAAAGGCCAATTATTTTCTTAATGATAAAGATATGATTTCTGATTTTCCATTTGCATGGAATCCTAAATACTTTTGTAGTTTTTATTTTAAGAATTAACTATTATTTTATTAGCCAGTTTGAAAATTAAAGTCAATCCCTGTGTCCTCTTCACAATAAATGTTAATTTTAGTAAAGATATTCAGATTCACACAGATCTCTATTCAGTGCAATTTTTTTATTCATCCATAAAGAAGAATGAGATTTTACTTGAAGGAAAGTGAATTAACTGAAAGCTGAAATCATCATTTTAAGTAAAAATAAACCACACTGAGAAAGACAAATATCATTCTTCCTCTCTTATAAGAAACAGTTACGTATATAAGTAAGTTGAGAATAGAAGAGTGCTCTGTAGGATAAGGAAGAGATCTATATGGATTGCAGGGGTAAAGAATTGTCAAGGAGACGGTAGATAAACATTGCTTATTTTCTCTCTGTTAAGGTGTCTATCTGTCTCATTATCTCTTTATCTCTCTATCATCTATCTATCTATCTATCTATCTATCTATCTATCATCTATGTCTGTCTGTCTGTCTGCCTGTCCCTATCTATCTATCTATCTATCCATCCATCCATGTATCCATCTTCTATCTATGTATCTATATATCTATATATCTATTTATCTATGTATCTAACTGTCTGTCTATCTATCTATCTATCTATCTATCTATCTATCTATCTATCTATCTATCTATCTATCTTATCTATGTGTGTATACATCTATCTGAAAAAAGCAGCAGTAGAATTATTTGGGAAAGAAAATGAAGTATCAAGTAGAAGAAGGAGGAAAGAGGAATAAGAAAGAGTAATAATGAGATATATTTAATACCCATAATGCATATATATGAAAATGTCATAACAAAAGTTATTATTTTGTATGATAACTAAAACTTAATCTTTATAAAAAGTCGGGGCTTTTGCATCAGAAAAGTAGATATATTTTTCCTCTAAGACTGTAAAGGAGAAAATAAAATTAAATGGCTGTTATTCTAGTCAGGAGTCACTCAGTAGAATACATTAGAAATCATATTTTCAATCATTAAAATAATTAAATCACTCTTGATAAAATCTTTGCAACTGTTAAAAGTTTAGATGTTATAAATGCATCTTTACAAACAAGATATAAACTACTTCCTATAAAATTAAAATTTTTAGTTAGAGTTACCCCAAGGTGGGGGAAGCAGTGAGGGGTAGAGGGAAACCTGATCTGGTATTGGATGAGGGAAAAGGACCGAAGCCCTGAGGGCCAGCAGAAAGAATGGAAATACGCAATCTCAGGAAATAGGAGGTTGGTGAACCCCCCAGAATGCAACAGAGACCTGGGAGGTGAGAGACTCCAGGACTCAAAAGGAGGGACCTTTGATGAAATGCCTGACAGTAGGGAGAGGGAACTTATAGAGCCCACTTCCAGCAGGAAGACAGGANATCAAGTGAGGGATGGGGTTGCCATCCCACAGTCACACCTCTGACCCATAATTGTTCCTGTCTGAAAGAATTACAGAAATGGAAATGGAGAGGTCCCTGAAGAAAAGAAGGTCCAGCAACAGGCCCAAAGTGTGATCCAGCTCAAGAGGAGGTCCCAAAGCCTGATATTACTGAGTATATGGAGAACTCATAAAACGGGATCTATGATTACTGCCCTCTGAAAGACCCAACAAGCAGCTGAAAGAGTCAGATGCAGATATTTGCACCCAACCAATGAACTGAAGCTGCTGACCCATGTTGTTGAATTAGGGAAAGACTGAGAGAAACTAAGGAGAAGGGTGATCCTGTAGAAGGACCAGCAGTCTCAATTAATCTGGACTCCTGAGATCTCTCAAATACTGGACCACCAAACAGACAGCATAAACCAGCTGATATGAGGACTCCAACACACATACAGTAGAGGACTTCCGGGTCTGTGTTTATTCAGAGATGATGCACCTAACCTCAAGAGACTGGAGGCCCCAGGGTGTTTAGAGGTCAGGTGGAGTGGGGGAGGTGGGGGCATCCACGTGGAGACTGCATGGGGTGGGGAGGAGGTATGGGATGTGGAGCAGACAGAGTATGGATGGTAGGGGTAGGGAATGGAATATGGAGTGTAATAAATAAATTAAAAATTAAATCAAGACAAAAAATTAAAAGTTTTATATTTATTAAAGATTCACCCAGGAAACTACCATTGGAATTTTCTGAATGATTTGAATTTTATCAATTTGTTATCATAATTAAATTGGACACCTATTTTGCTCCTTCCTTTAAAACGTACATAATATTCTCTTTTCTGTTTATTAAATTTCTCCACTTCTTTCTATTTTGAACATTAAAACATATTTACTCTATGAGTTAATTTTGGTCTACGGTTTTTTTGTTTTTGTTTTTGTTTTTGTTTTGTTTTTGTGTTTTTTTGAGACAGGGTTTCTCTGTATAGCCTTGGCTGTCCTGGAACACACTTTGTAGACCAGGCTGGCCACGAACTCAGAAATCCGCCTGCCTCTGCCTCCCAAGTGCTGGGATTAAAGGCCTGTGGCACCACCACCTGGCTGGTCTACAGTTTAAGGGTATGGTCTACCATGACAGAAAAGGCCTACCAACAGATTTGAGGCAGCAGATGAACATTAAGGAAACGGGGATAAATGGGCATAATCTACTAGATTCACTATTCCAGTTCACTCATCTTGGGAAAATTATTACCTCCTGCAACCAGAGGGTGGGTCATCTCTCTTTGCATAATTTGCCCTAGAAACACAAATTATTCCAAATCTTGTCAAATTGACAATGGTTAATCATTCAATTTAATTATTAAGAAAAACTGTATTTAAATATGTTAAATGTTTACTAATGCCTTACGTGATGTCAGTGGGAGGAGAGGCCATTTTTCCTGTGAAGGCTCAAGCCCCAGTGTAGGGGAATGCCAGGGTGGTGAGGTGGGAGTGGGTGGGGAGCACACTCATCAACAGGGGTGGGGGCATGGGGGTGGGTAAGATGGGGGTTTGTGGAAGGGAAACGGGAAAAAGGGATAACATTTGAAATATAAATAAATAAAATACCCGATTTAAAAAACAGTGGTCTAGCTGTTAAAACAACCTGGTATTTTTCAAAGAAAGAGAGCAGTCTTATCTGTCCTCTGAGAAGCTCTCCCTTCGTGTGCTCCCTCCTGAGGTGATTGGCTGAGGAAGCCTCCAGGGACTCTTGCCCTTGTGCTTGGCTTCAGACAGCCTATGTGAGACTTCCTCCTAAGCTTTAGAGAGAGAAGCATTGTTCTAGAATGATAATCCAGGAGTTAAGGACTCAGATTAAATTAAATTTTCCAAATCATATTTAATTCAATACAGTTCTGTTTACTTTTGGATAGCTAATGCAATTTTATTATTCATGATTCAACAACTATAAAATGTAGGGTGAAAACTCGACAACTTTCCAGTTACCTCCAGTCTCACGATCCTCTTGTCTTCCGTTGAAGAAATAAATGTTATTAATTACTTTGTGTATTGTAGCTGATATTGTCTTCCCTTAACTTTTATAGAGTCACACATTTACGCAGTTTTATTTCTGTTAATAACATCTCCTGTAGATGACTTCATAAAATTATAGAAAATTTTCTTATTTTTATAAATAAATATTTGGTAGATCATTATAAATATTAATGGCAAAAGTGATTGGCCTGAGATTTGGGCTGTTCTGAAGATATTTTTGTTAGATCCAACTATTTATTACATTTTTTGCAGACACACAATCACACATACACAGTACTCACAGGTACATTAAATAATCACCAAATTCACAAAGAGCATGGTACAAAATCGTTCTACTTGCAAAGAATGAAAATATGACCTCTGTTTTCAGAGGAACCAATGATGGCATCTTGCTCCCGAAATGACTAAAATGTTAGATGAACTGATAAACTCTGTTGGGACTTCTTTCTTCGTCTGGTAAGTGCTTACAGGCTTAAAGTCACAAACCACAGATTTAATTTCAGAATTTCTTTGATCATGGCTCAAGGGATTATGGCTTTTATCATGCAATGCCGCCAAACCACAGCTTCACACTATGCTTATTTTGCAGGTATTTAAAGAGAGATGTTAGATTTACTATTGCTCTGATGCAGATATAAAATGGGGAATTTTTCAGCTATTCATCTTTTCTTATATCTATACCATGAAGCTTATTTCATCACGGATACATTGCTGTGTGATTAAGAGCAAGGAAACCTATCATGAATAGAGAATTTAATCAAAACAATCCATTGTCAAAGAATACAAAAAGAATTGCAACATCCTCAAATCCATGTCAGAATGGACATTATTCTAACAGAAAATGTTAGTCACAGAAGACTCTGCTTCTTCATTTAGATTCTGAAAATTCAAGAAAAAAATATATGTCTGACTGTGCTTACAAGATTAGAAGAAGCACAGGAAGATAAGCATGTGGGATTGTGCAGACTTGATCCCAGCACTCAAGGGGCTACGGTGGGAGGAGAGCCAGTCTGAAGACAGAGACTCTCTACCTAGCACTGCCCGTTAGTTCCAGGCTACAGAGGGGGTCTCTCTCCAAACAAACAAAATCAACAACAACCACCCAACAGCAACAACAAAAACAAGACAAGACGAACTAAAATAACATTATCAGGAAAACTATAGAAATAACTTTGAAACAATATGTATTCTACATAGTGGGGAATATTCATATAGCCAATGTGCCCTGCCATTGTGGTATGCCAGGGTCCAGCTCCAACTTTCCAGTACCCAGGGAAAGCAGCAGTGGGTGGCATCAGCAGGGGCCAAAAAATTTAACACTCTCTTGCAATTAAGGAGCCCAAACCTGATATTTTCTGGCAATGGTACATGGATTGGTTTTCATATTTTGACTATCCTTCAATCTACAAAAATATTGTCAAAATTTTCTAATTTATGAATATACATGTACTCTTTCAGCAAATAGATGTATAATTTTTCATGTTTAAATTATAGCTGTCTAAAGTTATTTATTGCCATGCTGTTTATAGCAGGATAGACTGGAAACAGTCTCTAGTTTATCAGTGAGGTTTTGTTATACTTTATGGTTCATCTAATGTTAGCAATAAACATGATATCTTAAAACATAGTTTCCTTTGCGTTGGCAAATGTCTGTGAGGTATGCACAGCTAGGTGAAAGTTAATATACCCCGGGGTTGTTGCAAAGCACACTATCTTTTATAAAAATGAAGAGATTTTTTATTGGCGTGTTTCCAAGTACATTAACATTGTTATAAGGTTAAAAGGGAAAGGCAGCAGTAGTCAAACTATGCTACACAAAGCCAAACTGGGCTGGTTAAAATATAGAGGACTGAGGTTTTAAACTGGGTTTCATTAGCCACCAGAATGCAAAATGATATCTAAAACCCAACTTGTGAGGTTCAGCTCTATTGTACTCGTGATAAAACCTTGGAAGGGCAAGGCTAAGGACATGTACATTCATGCATCCCGTGGCCAGCTTCAGGGTATTTTCTCTATTTTTAGAGGAAGGAAGTTGTATTTTTTGTTTTCGTTTGTTTGTTTGATTTTGGTTGTTGTTGATTTTTTTCAGCCCTCCCAAAGAAAACTAGAAAAAATGCGACCATTGTAATTATTCACTGCCTATGAGGTGAACCCAGAGACTACCTTTCTCTTGGGCATCAGTCATAGGTGGATCCGGGAAATTACCCCATTTACATCTTAGCTCACTAGTTCACACAGTACAAGGATTCCAGACATTGGTGATCTGCAGAATTTATTCAGCAGTTAAGAGAACTTGTTTCCCTTGGAGAGGATCAGAGTTCAAATTTAAGCACCCATGTGGTGACTCACAACCTTTTAAAAAAGATAAAAGCATATATTGATTTCTATAAGACCACATGCCTACTACAACTATTAGGTTTTTTTCTAGTAATAGAATATCTTATGAAATTAAAATGATCCATTCCGTGTTTTTCTCAAGATTTCTTTTCTACATAGTAAATGTTCATTAAATAGAGATAGCATTACTTGAAAATATCGTATATTATAATCCAACCCAATATCTTTAGAAATGAGCTCTTTCCTCATATTTTCACAGCTGTCTTTCACAACAGGCATTTTTGTTGTTGTTGTTTCAGCTGAGTGTAAATACTGTATGCTGAGAGCATATGGCTATACTTGAGTGGTTTGCACATTGTTTCTCAAGTCTTAAGACTAAATGGAGCTACAAAAACACATGAAAAATGTCCATAACTTAGACAAATTAAAGCAACCTGGGGAATGGAGATGTCACGGAGAACATTTGCTATAGAACAAAAATTGAAAACGGGCTGCTGCCCTCCGTTCTCCAGCTCTGACAGCCTTTCCCAAGCTCAGTTCTGGGTGGGGAAATGCACAGCCACACACACAGTCCTGACACCCATCACAGAGCAGAAATCCCAAGCAAAGGGCTCGTGTTGCTGCATATTCATGGATGCAAATCAGACCCCTCAGCTCCTGCACTTGGCTCTGAGATTTCAAATGTGGGCATTAGCAGAGTTTCCCATACGTTTCAATGAATATTAAGCACGAGAAGCATGTCAAATAGATAGCCAGTGCATGTTGAGACTTTTCTCCCAGTCTATGTGGAAAATGGATGTCTCTGGTTAGAAGAAGCCCAACTTCCCATATAGAAGGCCTATATTTTGGTCACCCCAACCATGTCCTAAACAAGCTATTTAAAAAAAAAAAAGGGACAGTGGCTACTACTGTAGTATGCCCAAGTAGCAAACATAGTGCCCGGCTCCCTGTATCACGTATCTGCTGCTGTATTACAAACGGGGGTGAAAAACAGAAACACGTTTCTCACAGAATAAGATATGACTGGAGAGGCACTTCTAGTTCCAGGTTTGTCACAGCCTATAGTTGGTGAACTATAAAAAGTTCCCGACTTGGCTGAGAAGGAACCACTTTGTCACTCGCTCACATGATCATTGGGAGGTGTGTGTGTGTGTGTGTGTGTGTGTGTGTGTGTGTGTGTGTGTATTACCATCCAACTGAAACTCTCCAGTTTCTTAATGTGGTGGCACCATTATATGTGAACTTAGAGAGGAACATGGACATGGGAAAGTTGATTCTTTCCCCTGCCATAGAAATATTGCTTTATTTGTTTGTTTATTTGTTTATTTGTTTATTTATATATTTAGCTTTTAGATGTCAGCACAATCTATGGTGAGGAACTACCTGTAGGAGAGATTTTGACACAAAAGACATGCTTTCATGTACAGTTGCATATCTTGCTTATAATTTTCCTATTTTGGCAAACTGAAGACACAAGATATATTTTCAGATTTTTCGTTCCAGTTCTCTGCAGTAGTTGTACCTTTTTTTTTTTTTTTTTTACAAATAAAACACTATTCTAACGTTTGAAAGGTTTATTGAATCACTACTTTGCTAGCTACTTTAAAATGTAATTTAGGAGCTGGAGAGATGGCGGCAGTTAAGAACACCAGCTGCTCTTCCATAGGATACAAATTTAATTCCCAGCACCCACATGGCAGATCACAACTGTTTGTATCTCTAGTCTGAAGAAATCTGGCACCTTCCAGCCTCCACAGGCATCAGTCACTTATGTGGTGGTACAAAGAGAGACAGACATGCAGAGGAACAGGAACAGGAACAGAAATAGGAACAGAAATGTGCCATGATTCTCCAGAAGACAGAAATTATTAAATGTAAATACTGTGTCAAGTGTGATATACCTCCCAATGAGTTGTCAGTCAAAGAGTATCTGGAGTTCACCAACACAACAGAAGATATTGCCAGAGCTCTTCATTATCTACCAGAATGAGATGATAAGACCCTATTGATGAAGACACAGCTGTGCAATGTTTAAAAAAATCAACCTGGAATGGACTCGGAATCTTCCTTTCTGCTGGAAAGTTTTCATATTGCCAGAGAGCTGTGTAGACTGCCATGGGGGAAACCTTACCAACAGTCCTACCCAGGAGCAGAGGCTGCAAGCTAGAATACTGACTCACCAGGCGCATTGCCCAGTGGACTAATAGTGGCATGGCTCTCCTAAGAGCAACCAAACACTTTCTCATAGCATTTGAAGCTTTCTCCACTTGAGAGAATTAATCCCAATTATTGGAAGGTTCATTGAGAACATATGACAGGGGGGGATGTATAGGAGTCAGAGGGAACCTATTACTATTTTATTCCAAAAATAGACAAGTTGTCAAGCCGCTTATAACTAATACAACATGAATGAAGCTAGTCTTAGCTGGTCAAGCAGCTGAGAATAAGTGACTGTCAAATGCTTAGCTGAAAGCAGCATGCACGTGCTACCTCGAAACCTCATTTCCAACATTCGTGAAACATCTCAGATGTAATAACCAAGACAGGGAGTATAGTGACGTGAAGCACTACCATGTGGACAAAACGTCACACTATTATGGCAGTTGTCCTAATTAATTCAAAGAAGGGAAGCTGTGACTCCCTTTACAAGACTGGACCCATCGACATTAAAGCATGGATGGAAGAAAGGCTTATGAGACTATAACCCTAGCTGTGGAGCTACTAAGACCTAATGAATGCTAAGGAATAGGGGCTTACTTTTCTTCAGTGGTATACCTATTGATAAGAAGCCTCTACTTTAGTCAATTATCCCATAATCATTCTCATTCAAGCATCTCTAATCCTCAGGAGGTCTTTTAAAATGAAGGCATGAAATAGGAGAATAATTTGTTGGGAAGGAAAATGGGTCCACAGGAAGTGTGTGTGTGTGTGTGTGTGTGTGTGTGTGTGTGTGTGTGTGTATTACCATCCAACTGAAACTCTCCTGTGTCTTAATGTAGTGGCACTGTTATATATGAATTGAAATGTGGACACGGGAATGTTGGTTCTTTCCCCTGTCAGTAATAATCAGAGTTCACCTGAGTTTCCAAGCATAGACAGTGTGGCTCCACACCACCTTAGCAGACTCGTTGGTCATGTTCATGTCCCAAAACCTCTCCTGAGCGCCACAACCTGAAGGGACATAGGAAATGATCTGAAACCAGCAAAAGACCTGGACTGCTCACAAAGCCTTTGCATAACTAAATCATCTCAAATTTTTAATTTAAATAGTTCAGAATTATTATTTCTTACCTCAGTCTTGGACAGCATAAAATTTCACACATTTTAATATTAAACTATGAACTTAAAAATGTTTCACCTTGCTCTGTATATAGCAAAATCTGGTTAGTTTTTTTTTCTAAATAATCACTGTTTTTATATATTTATTTATTTATTTATTTATTTATTTATTTATTTATTTATTTACTTGCTCAGTGAAGGATACCAGTGAGTAATGGATTGTGAAAATTGGCACTGACTGTGATGTCTCATCTTTATAGTTACCTGTAGTCTTTGTCATTACCACCTTCTTTATTTTTAAAGTTTGGGATCTCTGTATTGAATCTTCAGAATATATAATAGTCACTCTTAAGCATTCATTCTTTCTTAAAACTGTAATATTCTCTCATACAATGCATTCTTACCACAGTTTCCCCTCTCTCCAATTCCCTTCTTATGACAACTGGGCTATACACCTATCTATAAATATTCATTCTTAGTGAAAGTTCAGATTTCCATCAGACCCTAAAAACAATCCGGCCAGTTGTTTTCCTTTGATTAAAATTAACCAGATGTCTTCAACTAGACTCAGCAGGAATCTGGTAAAGACGGGATTAAAGTACATGCATAAAAATGGGGAACTGTATTGTCAATAGTTTAGTGTGCTTCCAGCAATTTGCTAGTATTTTCAGGCATACCTTATAGGAATATTTATCTGAATTTCCTTTATTTCTGAATACCCTTAGTAGTTATGGTGGGTGCTGAGGATAGAATAAGGCCAAGGTAAGACTCCTAGTGTCTATGGCAGATGGGCAGGACAGAATAAAGCCAGCGTAAGTACTTCTTTTAGTAGAAGATTCAAGTTCTAGGCTTTTTCATGATGGAAAGTACTAAGGTAAAGATCTCCCTGAACTTTTTATCTTTGAAACTTTTATAAACAGACGTGGGATCTGACGAACCTGCAAATAGAGATATTTTCCCGAACTTCTTCTGCGGATGATACTTTCAACCTACTAGAGTATTCCGTTAACATTCTCTTTTGGCCTGTCATGTTTCCTGCTTGGAAGATGAGAATTATATGGTTCTTTTACATATTTTTCTCCCGAGAAATATAAAAGAGCAGAGAACGTCTAAGCAGCTGTCTCATTGCCTCATGGCCTGACACCCTACAATACTGTACAGTTTACCCCTCCATGGAGGTCAGGAAATGCAAAGTCTTCACTTTTTTTCTGATTTGTACCATATTAACTATGGAAGGCTTTCGTGAAAAACACCATCTCGAGAGAACTATGTCATGTTCCAGAGCTGCTGTAAGTCGGGGTCTCATATTACTACCATTTAAACCCTCAGGTCCGGATAACTAAAGTATTCCAAGTTCATTGTACCACAAAGAAAGGTCAACTGGAAGGTTATGTGATTAGATCACATCTATATCTTCAGGGAGAGACATGAATATTTCAATACAAAAATTTTAGCTACTTCAATGTCAAGACAACATTTGTCCTCTAAGTTTCTCTCTCTCTCTCTCTCTCTCTCTCTTTCTCTCTCTCTCTCTCTCTCTCTTTATAATCCATTTGTAATGGTATATGTTACTCTATACACAGAACAATTTTTTCTCTTATGCTGACTTATCTTCTGGAAGTCTGTGGTGTTATCTCTCATCTTAACCGGTTTTAGATTTGGTGCTTGAGATGAAAACACTCGGTCAGGCATCCTGGTTAAAATGTAGTTTGAAGTAAAGATAAACTATACTCTACTATAACCCCTGAGATTTAACTGGTTTCTTTGACAAGTCACTGAATTTAAATTAAATTTTTCCTGTGCAAAATAGTTCATGATTCTTTAGTCTCAGTTATTCTAAGGGAAACACTACCTCAACGTCTTTAAATGAATCTATATAATTTTCCTGCCATATTTCACCAATGGCTAGATAGGAGGTATTATTTACTACCTATGTCACAAGAATCTCAGAATACTGTTTTCACAGCTGTCTCATCCTTGCTGACTTAGAGTTGATGAAGGAGAGTCTAAGATCCAGCCTGTAGTCCTCTTAACAAACTGTACTCTGTGACAAAACTCTCCTCTTTTGTTTTTTAAATTCAAAGTGTATCAGACCTTTTTTCCAGATAATTGTATCAGAAACAAAATAAACACTGTTATATTTCTGATTCATACCGGAATAAATGTTATACCCCCCACCACCTACACGGAAGCAGAGTTTGAGTCTTGGATAGATAGGTTGACACGCCTAAGATAATATGCACAATGATTGGGTGATTCAGAATTAATATCTTGTCTATAAGGATACACCAGCTTGCTTGTTTCTGTTTATTTTTCTCTAGCCATCAACTGTGGCTACACTGCAGAAATATTTTCTTGGGAAAAGCCTCTGTGGTTTCTCTTGGCTCTACCACATTTTGAAAACCTTGCTCCCACAGTTTGTGTTTTCATTGGTTTCTTGAGTGATTTATTTATTTCCGCCTTAAGGGCCTCTATCGTGTTCATAAAGGCTGGTTTGGGGTTTTGCTTTTGTACTTCAGCTGTGTTGCAATCCCCAGGGCCTGCTGTGGCCTGGTTGCTGGGCTCTAGAGGAGACATATTGTTCTGTCTGTTATTGATTACATGTTTATGCTGACATCTAGGCATCTGTGTTTAGGAAGATTTATTTATTTTTATCTAATTGCTCTTTGGATTCATGTTTTCCTAAGGAATTTGTGCTATCTGCTAATTCTTTGTTAGACTGAGTTCCTCTTTAGAGGCTGAATTATGAATCTAAATCTTGCAATTATTTTGACCTTTCATGTGTTCCTGAGTTTTTGTTATCTATAAAAAGCAGAAATAGTTTCTGGTTCATTTTTTTTTATAGATTTTCTATTTTCTGTCCACTCTGCAGCAGTCTAATATTAGAATTATAAGCATTCATATTTGCTTTTATAAACTTCTTTCTTAAATATTACCCCATCTCTTTCAACTAATTTTCAGTTTAAAATTATATTTTTCCTATCATGGGATAGAAGAAAGGAAATTTCTTGAGGGCAGCTTACCTTTTATTATGATAATAAGTTATATATAAGATATATACTTGACAAAATCACCACAACTGTTTTTAGCCTTTAATTGTAAAATGCAATGAAAATCCCACTGTCAGTGTCACTAAGTAAAAAATGACACATTTAACTGTTAAGACTGTCTTCCAAAATAGCTTGAGTTCATTGTCACTTGCTTTTAGTCTTAATATGGAAACTGTGCTATTCTTCATACATATCCCATGCTGAAACATTAACTATACAGTATTTGTGAGCAGCAGTCACATTTTAACAGTTAATCATTCTGAACCACAATGTTTGCTTCTCATGCTGTCCCTTAACACATTCAGTTTTCAATACACAAAACTCACAGTTTTCCCATTATTTATACTGAACAATTTATAGCAACATTCTTCAGACACTCATATTTCTGTTATAATTCTGGGACTTTATGAATAGAATGTGTAATTTTAACCACATAGCATCGATAACATTCCTTCAGAACTTACCTTAAGGCCACATATGTTTTACCTGACAGATTTCATCTTTGCAATTTCTAGACATTTTTTTCCTGCTAATGTATTTGTGTAGTTAGTCCTTTGTGTTTTAGTATTTATTAACAAACCTTTCTGAGTGTTTTCTTTATTTTGATTTCTCCTCATATGATTCATATAAGTGAGAATACCCAAAATATGAATCCAAAATGAGATAGTGATGGCCACACCCAATTCTATTTCATTTTATATCTTCTAATCAAACTAATATATTATAGCTACTAAACCTTTACTACAGGTTACATGCTGAAATCAGCACATCAAGAATGATCTTCCTTCAATGTTCTTTGTTTCCAGTTATAAATCTGATCCCTGGTCCACAGTTCCATGAATTTCTAGATTATTGCATATAGATATTTTCCATAAGATGAGCTTTTATTCCTTGTATTATTTTCCTTTGCTAACTCAGGTTCTTGAAAGTGCTCACCACTAACATACAGCCTCAGGACTCATTGTGGCTTAATATAACTTTATTAAGACCTATGGCCTATACAATATTGAAACACTCTAGAACAGTGTTTTTATTCACAAAATAGAGTTTTATTTACAAGTTTTAATATAGTCTTTGAAGACTTTTTGACTAGAGGAACATGTGACCTGAGTCTCAGAAGAACTGAAGTTTAAAGGAGAGAATTTATCACACTCACAATTCTGGCCATTGTTCACAGCTTAAATGATTCCTTCTGTTGATCACTGATAAATCTACTTATGTCCACAATAATATAAGTCTTGGGATGTATAGTTTTTTTAAAGGTTCTTTTTTTAAATCCTTTGCTCCAACTTTCTCATAAATTACATTATACTAATATAAAAATTAATTTTCTTACTTTTTCTCTCACTGAAAAATGAGTTCTAATCAATGCCTAGTAGTTTTGAAAGAGTTGCTGTTCTGAACTCTTGTTTTCCCTGGGTATTGGCAGGTGAATCTTAGATGTCATTCATTCTCAGACACACTCTATTGGACTGTATGTCTGTCCATCATTTATTTTATTTTATTTTATTTTGTTTTATGTTTTTTTTTTTTCAAGACAGGGTTTCACTCTGTAGCCCTGGCAGTCCTGGCTCTCACTCTGAAGACCAGGCTGACCTCAAACTCAGAAATCCACATACCTCTGCCTCCCAAGTGCTGGGATTAAAGTCGTGTGCCACCCTACTGTCCATCATTTTAATATTTATTTGAGACTGTCTTGTTAGAGTTAATCAGGCAGGCCTTAACCTTGCTTCCCTCTTGCTGTGACCTTCATAATCTCTGGGATTACTGGCCTGCACCATTCTTTGTATGAACCAAAAAAAAAAAAAAAATTACTTTTAAAGTCACCTACATTAAATGAATGTCAGCCATGAAATTAAACTCAAGTTTTAATCCCCACATTTGATTCAGAGTGTCTTCATTATGTACCCATGATTGCTGAATTCTGGACTTCAAATGTAACAAGTCCTCAAGTAGCCTTGTTTGTATGGGAGCATTTTAAGTTATCCTCTTGACTTTGGCATGCTGATTGTCATAGAATTTCCCTAAGATATTTTCAATACTTAACTTCTGCATTATTTGACATAACCTGCTATTTTCCTTATCTTTATTTATTGGTAATGATGATAGGCAACATTTACTGATCATTAGCTGTATCTTGGTAATTATGTTATGGTCTTTCATTGTGTTAATTAATTGTTACTAAACTATATTTGATAGTTAATATCATTATCATATTTTCATAGGAAATGAGATCAGTTTTGAGAGAGATTGAATGCTTTATTCACAGCTGCACAGTAGTTTGGAGGTAATGAAAACCTGGGTCTATGCTTTTAAAATCTACCTGTGCCGATAAATCAAATAAACAACACTTAATGACTGATTGAGTCACCCATATGCATATGGTGATTTATGTTCAAACTTGTCTTATCCATAGGGCAACTTGTGGATTTGCACTTTAAAAGCCCTAGAATCAGCAATCGATGGAGGAAGTTTGAAGTTGAAGTTAAAACTGGTTATTTCACAGCTGATATGTACTTAATTGAGATGACTTTAAAATTACTT
This sequence comes from Mus pahari, assembly GCF_900095145.1. Lineage (NCBI taxonomy): Eukaryota > Metazoa > Chordata > Mammalia > Rodentia > Muridae > Mus > Mus pahari. The sequence continues at coordinate 163,233,532 of NC_034590.1, read as the reverse complement.
CATTTGATTGAACCTGGTGACATAGGCCAGTAATCCCAGAGACTGAAAATTCAATCAGAGGTAAGCAAGTACAATACATAGTTTGCACAACTATGCAAGAACACACACACACACACACACACACACAGAGAGAGAGAGAGAGAGAGAGAGAGAGAGAGAGAGAGAGAGAGAGAGAGAGAGA
>NC_034590.1:163222901-163233226 GCF_900095145.1 Mus pahari | reverse complement strand
GGTAGGTAGGTAGATAGATAGATAGATAGATAGATAGATAGATAGATAGATAGATATGTAGATAGATACATAGATACCTAGACAGACAGATAGATGATAGATAGATGACATATAGATGATAGATTTATAGACAGATTGACAGTATTAAATAGAAGTGTGAATTTTTTCAGATAAAAGGGTTTTTATTGGAAGTATGTGGTATAATAAAGGATAATAAAGATATATATACCAAAAATACTAACTTCTAACTTGCGATATAGAATAAACATCTACAATGATGAATAGTCCCTCTTCTTGAACATATTAAACATTTTGTGTTCTAATGTCTTTACTCTTGGCTTTGCATCTTTGAGAGACAGCAGAATGTATTGAGGAGTAGAACAGTGGAGCACTGGTGACACTTTTACCACAGGGGAAGTCAGCAGCTGTCTAATTGGCTGGAGGACCCATTTAGTAGGAGAAAATGCATGCCAAGTACTATAAACCTAACCAACTGCAGCTGGCTGGAGGATTCAGAGATCCCAGAGGAGAACCTACTGCTGCCATTGGTGGAAAGGAACATAATTTCTAAATGCACAATAAATATTTAACTTTATGTTATACCTGCATATAAATGCTGCTCTTCCATCAATGTAGCTCCTTTCTGAAGCAGACAGATACTACTACAGGAATTTACAATTAGTCAAAATACAGAGAATAAGTGACTGACCATGAGGTACCCCATCCCACTTGGCACATCTTCTATAGTCAAATACAAACAAACATTGTCAATGAGATCATGTTTTCAAAGACTGGCTTTCCCCTTTAAAAAAAAAAAAATGCTAGACAAACAAATGAATTGCGCTGCCTTGTTTTCGGATATGAGTTTCTCTGCCTCTGAGTAGTACCTTCTAATTATTTTACCTGAGATACCATTCATATCTGATAATAATACAAGAAACTTGTTTTGTTGCCCAGAGGGTAAGCTCCCATTTTTCTCTAGCCTTCTCCTAAAACAAAACAATTTGGTGAAAATCCAGAAAGTCTAACTCGAGTAAATTTAGACTTTTCCAAATTTGCAAATGATAGAGTGGATTGTCAGTCAAAACCTGGAGTCATGGAGCAGATGTCTCTCTGTTTTCCATTAGTGAGAACTAACAGCCTAGTGATAGTGCATTGTTTAACAGCTTAGACTTCAGAAAGAAAAAAAAATGTGGGGTTAACTCAGGCACACTCTATTACCTGCCACACAGGCAAGTCACTTTGCATGCAAAGTGTGACAACACATAATAATCACACCCTGAGGCTGAAATAAAAATTACATATGGTTGAGTGCCTAAAACAATGTTTGACATGCACTAAGTTACCCAGATTATGGCCCCAATGCCTTTCCTGTTGTTGTTAGATATGACTGACAGTAGTATTGACTTTAAATGGTTCAATATTTTCACATACGAAAGATTCCATTAAATCTCTATCATTCAGATATCCAGACAGCTCTTTTCTCGCTTTAAATTTTTGAATTAATTCATGTGAGGTATTTGGGTTTTCCTAAGGTTTTGGTTTTTTAATAACATTGGCACATGAGCTATAGGAACTATCATCTTCAATGTATCGATGACTTCGCAGGTTGATTGGAACGGAGCCTCCAGCTAGGTAGAATCTGATAATAGATTCACACAGGATTCCAACTCTCACAGAAACAGTGGCCTTTCATATTTTCTGTAAACAAGAATTCAAGTATTAGTTATGAAACCACAATACATCCCTCTCATTTACTAGGCTAATTTAATAAAAGTTCTAACTAAGTGAAATAGTTATGAATGAAATAAATAGCTTTCCTTCTCAACTTCTTCAATGTGTCATTTAAATGGTAGAAGATACTGGTAGGTATCCAGCTCTCATGGCTTGTCTGAAATTTGACTCCAGGATATGACCTTCCTTGATGGAATAAGCCAGTTCCACTCTGTAAACTTGGTGCAGCTGGCTATGTAAAGGGGTAGTAGAGATTATCACCTCTTCTTGTCCTTAACAAAGAGATGAAAGGATATGCTTGGGGAAAATATAATATTACATAAATGGCTATTTATTTAAGACATCCAGCGTATAAACAGACCATATAACCACAAGTTTCTAGCATCAAATGTTGAGTTAAGAATATATTAAGATGTTCTATACATGAATCAAAACCGTCCATTATTTGACTCTGGACTAAAGGTTCACAAAATCCATTTGCTATTGCTCTGCCAGTCCATTTTAAACCCTGACTCCCCACAGACTCTCTTCACTCAACTTTTGCCCATCTAAATATGTCCATACATGGAGGCATGACTTCTGCTTTAATGCTATTTACAGTCACCACATGTCAAGATCAGTAGTTTTTTTTTTCTCCTTTAACAGTATTGTATCAAATCTAAGCTGTAGCTGGTTCTTTACTGAACAGTGGCTGGAAACAGCTAATTTGGGTGAGAAAATACACTTCTTCATTAGGGAGGGCTTGATGAAGCTTCCACTCTGTGTCTCAATCTTCTCATATATTAAACAATAATATAACAATAATGATATGATTGTGAAAGTCCATATTGTTTTCAGGGCAAAATTATCTTCCCTTTGCACAGTATTCCTTTTAGTAATACAAGATTATTTATTTTCAGACAAGAATTGTAACTTATGTATCTGCAGAATCAGAACTATTAGCAAGGGGTTAATATTAAATATTAATTAGTTTAATCATTACATATGTACTCATTGTAAATATAATGTACAATGAATTAGTTTTTCTTTCTATTTTGCATCCTTAGGTGTTCAGTAATGTTAATCACATAGTCTTTTAATAGTATATATTAATTACATAATGTAATAGGTTTTGTTGATATTTTCTATGTGTGCATACTGTATTTTGATCATTTTTGCCATCTATTATTCTCCCCCTTGTCTCCCTTCTGATCACTTTGACTTCATTGCTATTGTATCTCTATCCTCCCATCCACCCTCATTATCTTCTTAAATAGATCCTCTCGACTTCCATGCAATTTAAGATGCTTTTTTGATATTTTTGAACTAGAATTCTGTTATTTCACTCTTACCCTACCCTTGCATCCTCTAAATTCTCATCTCCTTGAAATTTCAGAAACTACACTCATGAAGCCTCGCCAACATGGCTGCTGAAGCAGAAAAGCCAACATGGAAGGGAGAAAGCTCACAGCCTTTAACCGTAGGCCAAGAATGACAGAGAAATAGTGTTCCCAATGGAAGAACATTTCATGTTTTCTTTCGCTAAAATTCAGACTCTATATATGAAAGAAAACAGCCACTATTGTTATTTTCAGCTAGCCACATATTTTATTTTATTTTATTTTATTTTATTTTATTTTATTTTATTTGTATATTCCAGTTCTACCAATTTTTCTTTTTGGCAAGTGACATAATTTTATTTTTCACTAATAAATAAAATTCTGTTGCTATGTGAGCAATAATTTCTTCATTCCTTCACATATTTATAGACACCTATAATTGTACTATGTGTACACCTGTGTACTATGGCTTTTGCCACATTAAAAACTGATATGCAGTTCTCTGTGGTACAAATGTGATTCCTCTGCAAAACGTTAATATTTATATTATATAGTTTGTTCATGTGGTTGGTTTATTTAAGGCTTTTAACATACACTTATTCTTTGATAATTTTATGCACATATAGTGTGCGTTTTGGTTGGGATTTCCGCACTTCTCTAACCTTCCCTTCACTTTTGGTTCTTTCCCTTTTCACAAAGCTTCTCCTTTCTACAACTACAACCAAATCTGTCTTTTGTTATTTTTTGTTTTGTTTTGAGATTCACTGTTTAATCAGGATTACCTGTGTGAAAATGAGTTTTGAAATATTTCTAGGAACCTCTGAACTAATTTTCATACTGGCTGAAATAATTTACATTATCATCCATGTGGTATAAATGTTCCTTTTCTTCTGCATGCTCACCAATAATTTTATTTTATTTGTTATTTTATTTATTTATATTTATATTATACCCCCTTTCTAGCTAAACCCTCTATCCCCTCCCTCATGCCCCCCCCCCCACTTCTATGAGCATGCTCATGAGCCCACTCATCCCCAGCTTAACACTCTAGTATCCCCCTATGCTGGGGCATCAAGCCTCCACAGGACCAAGGGACTCTTCTCCCATTGATGCCAGATAAGGTCATCCTCTGCTACATATGCAGCTGGAGCCATGGTTCCCTCCAAGTGGACTCTTTGGTTGGTGGTTTAGTCCCTGGGAGCTTTGCCGGGGGGTGGGGTCTGGGTTGTTGAAATTGTTGTTTTTCCTGTGGGGTTGCAAACCCTTCGGCTCCTTCAGTCCTTCCCCTAACTCCTCCATTGGGGTCCCCATGCTCAATCTGATGGTTGACTGCAAACATACACATCTATATTGGTCAGGCTCTGGCAGAGCCTCTCAGGGGACAGCTATACCAGGCTCCTGTCAGGAACTGCTTCTTGGCATCAGCAATAGTGTCTTCATTTGGTGTCTGCAGATGGGATGAATTCCTAGGTGGGAGTGGCCTTTCCTTCAGTCTCTGCCCCACTCTTTGTCCCTGCCTCGCCAACAAATTTTAAATGTTACTCATTTTGACTGGAGTAAAATAAACTATTAATATCGCTTTGTTTTACATTTCCCTGATGGTTAAGGGTGTTGAACATTTTTTCATATACTTATAGGTTATCTGTATTTCTTCCTTCGAAAACTGTCTGTTCAATTTTAATTGACTTTTTCAATTGATTAGATTGTTGGTTCTCTGGGTATGTAATATTTCTGGATATTATTATCCTGCCAGATAAATAATTGACAAAGATTTCCTCAGTTTCTATAAGTTATGTCTTTGGGCCACATGAGTGCAGATTCAATGGAGACTGAGACAGAGACACACACAGAGAATATCCAAAAGGCTTTCCTAGGAGTTTGATATATAAACAAGGTAAGCACAAATCACACCGTCACAGCTCCTACTGAGGTAGGTATCTTTGTATCCACTTAATAACAAATACTGTATACATTTTGAAGCAGAAAGATTCTGATGTTGCTTGTAAGATCAGAACCTCTGTGACTCTCATACTTAATCTTTCCTTCAACTCCACTGCCATGCAAATCCCATCTGTGAAGTCTCAGGCCCTAAAAATCTTTCTGCTTTTCTGATTCACTGCAGCACAGAGCAGACCTCACCCATGAGGTCAAAGAATGTACAACCCTCACATACACACCCCAAACACCAAACAGTCCTTGCTGCAATTTATGACCTTACAACTAGGTCAGAGGACATATATGCCCCATCACTTTCCCCAGCTAAGCAAGAATCACTTCAGCTACTTCACTCAGGAAACAATTGTGTCTTCATGATGAGCTTGATACAGAACCTAACTAAGACATGATAAGCAAAGCTGAGAGAACAGCAAGCATAGATCCAGTTTCTCTCTCAGTGTGGGTTTTCCAAGAAATCTCAAATGTCAAACTATGCTCTGATTCACCAGGATAATAGCTCCAATGCAAAGCCAAGAGTACAATGAAAAGTCTACTTCTATTAAATTGAAATGAAAAAAAATAAATAAATTGAGGAAAATTTCAGGAAGATAGATGGAGCTAGAAAATATTCTACTGAATGTTCTCCCTCATTTTAACATCATAGCTTTTAGATCTGTATGCTTAACTTGAATTTTTGGTTGAGGCTAAGACCCTTGTAAGAGATCACAAGGGAGGAAATGAAGCCTGGGGTCGTATTGGTAGTAGGGTTGACAGAGAGGAAGCTGGGGCTGAGAAAAGAAATAAAGGAAAGAATGAGGAAGTATTAACCAAGACTTAGGAAATGTGAAAAAGCTGTACCAAATCAACAATTATTAAAGCCAAAAAGTTAAGAATAGCAATGGAAGTAGTTCATGGGCGAATAATGCTCCTCTCAGAAGCCAAGTAGTCTTAAGTAGAAATCCAAGTGTCAAATATGAGATAACACAGAGCTGTTTAATCAAGGAGGCCTCGGACACATAAAAAAATTATAGCCTTTGCTATAGCTCTAGGTTGCCTTCTGTAACTCAATAATTACTTAGTTTTGCTGTGTGTGTGTGTGTGTGTGTGTGTGTGTATGTGTGTGTGTGTGTGTATCATATATAGATATCATACATATGATAGAATGGTATTTCAGATAAAAGTTGTTTTATGGAAGTAGAGGGATAATAAAGGGTAATGGGGGCAGCTGGACGGTGGTGGCACATGCCTTTAATCCCAACACTTCGGAGGCAGAGGCAGGCTGATTTCTGAGTTCGAAGGCAGCCTGGTCTACAAAGTGAGTTCCAGGACATCCAGGGCTACACAGAGAAACCCTGTCTCGAAAACAATCAAAATTTAAATTAAATTAAAAATAAATAAATAAAGGGTAATGGGAGTGTATATGATGAAAACACTAAAATCTACATGTGTAAAATGGCTAAAAGATTAATGATAAGGAATTGTGTGTCACAAGACATTCTTTAAGAATTTTTTGGTTAATATATTCAGTTGTTTATTATATCAAATTTTTGTTTTACCATTCTTATCCAACAGGGAAGCCTACTTTAGTAGGCTTCATCAGTCAATTGGCTGGCTTGTAATTTACCTTGAAACTCTGACAACTGTGTTAAATTATAATATTTTATATATAATATTAAAATTATAATATTTTAATATATAATTACATTAGATGGCACAAAGCTTGCCTCAAAAAACAGGTTTTAATTATTTGCTGTCCATTTTAAGGATTAAAAACAATAAACTGCCTTATAAGTTGTTAAATATAAATATTTGCTAAGAGATAATGAGAGAGATGATATAATTATATTATTATTTCAAAAATACTCTCTAAGATTTCCAAGAAAAAAATTATTCTAGGAAATTAGCTTAGACCCAACAAAAATTTAGGAGGGACTGAGCCCACTCAGCTCACTGTTCTGTCACTTTCCATTGTAAATAATCATACAAATACAAAGAGCGGAAAGTGTTCTTTATGACATAGCTGGAACCTCAATGTATCTCCACAAATGTTAAAAAGGTTTGGACAAATTTAGAGCAAGTTTAGCTGAGTCACATACTTTTATTTGGTACCAGATTAGGCAAGAACCAGGCAGCAAATCACTTGTGACTTAATTATCAGGTCATATTAAAACCTGGTAATTTAGTTGCAATTAGGGCTATCATAATTTATTTATGAAATGCCACTCTATACATTTACATTTGACAATCCATTTACTTTCCTCCTGGTACTATGTGTGCTCCATTAAATTATAAAGTGCTAGGTCATTAACCTGCAATTCCATTTGTGATCATGTTATTAAATTGCATCCTGTCCCCTCTCTAGTAGAGACCAAATTGTTAGATCATTTATCTGTAACTATTTAATTTCCCTCTGAACTTCCCAAAGCTCTTATTATTGCTAATTAAGCAGGTGTGACCTGTGCAAAAAGCATTTGGCACTCCTGGAACATCTGGCACGGATCCAAAATCAGGTCAGGTCTCTTTAGCACTCTAATTTTCCTCTTATTTGCTTTTGGTCATTAGTGATGTTGGCAGCACAATACATGTTTTCATGTTCAGGATCATTAGGGCTTGAGGGACTTTAAGGAGAGTACTTGGCTCATGCCCACATGTAGCCTGGACAGACTATGACAGTGAAGTTCTCCCTCTGCTGGAAGCCTGGAAGCCACTTAGCTCAGCATTGAATGTTCACGAGTATGCAGCTCAGTGCTATGAATAAGTGGTATGGGATCTGCTGAGATAAATTTATTATGTAGAATTTTCTTACAGACTAAACCTAGATCCATGTTCATGAAGCCCATGCACCTTTCGTCCAGAATAGCCATCTTTTATGTCTCATTTATTGTGTGCATCTGGCCCAGGGAATGGACAGTTCTTTGGGAGGATATTCAGAAGTGAAGAATGGAGAAAAGAGGAGCTACCATTTGTGTTACTCCTGCTTATATATTAGTTCATACTGAACATGAGCTTTCTTGAACTCCATGGTGCTTGTCATGACTCCCACACCCTCTAGACCACCATTGGCACAGTTCTCTTTGCCTATAGGGCCCGGCATCCTGCCTGAGGTTTGAGTATGTCTGATGTTCACTTTTGATTACTTCACTTTTTGTCGACTCTTCACTGACAGCATCATTTTGACTTAAATATAGGCTTAGATTTTTTAAAAACTTCTTTAAAAGGGGTTCTTAAAACATTTATATTTGCATTTTTCTGTGTGAAATGAAATTATTAGATAGCGCTGGCTATTTTGTAGGAACAATAAATTACCCAACATCACTCTAATAACAGATTGGAATCTTAATGGCATGATGCCTCGATGAGAATCCCCGCCGGTTATAAAAGTGTGACCTCTCTACTACCAGACTGTTAGTCCCGACGCTGCACTGGGAAAACAGACCAGATTGTTGAATGGATAATTCCCATGTATGTCCAAACTATTATATAAACTACATAGGAACTTTAAGACAATGTATCTAGGTTTTTTTGTTTGTTTGCTTATTTACTTGTTTTTTTTTATTTTTGTCTCTGTGTATGTGTGTGTGAAACTGTTCTCACATTGATATCATGACCCAGAAAGAAAACAAAATACGAAGTTGAACGGAAACTGTGGGCTGAAGAGATGGCTCATTGTTTAAAAGCATTGACTGCTCTTCCAAAGGTCCTGTGTTCAAATCCCAGCAACCACATGGTGGCTCACAGCCATCTATAATGGGATCTGATGCCCTCTTCTGATGTGTCTGAAGACAGCTACAGTGTAATCACATGCATAAAATAATAAGTCTTCAGAAAAATGTCTAGAAAAAGTAGATATTTTAAGTAAAGAAAACTATGAATTAATAAAAAAAGGGGTGGGGGTTCTTAAATTCTTCAACCTCCCTTCTAGCCCACCTACCAGAGGTATGGGGAAAGAAACGGGGATTGTGAACCTGTTTAGAAATAGTTACTTGGGGTGAATCTAAACTTCATTATTAGTATATCAGTAATCCAGGTCAAATCATCAAACACAGATCAATAATGGCAGTCCAATCCACTGGCAAATATGGATCACAAATCAATAGCAGCAGCTTGATCCAGAAGAAACCATGAGGCTCTGCCAAATCTACAGGAGTCCATGGAAGGGGCAAGAAGAAGACAGAATACTATGAGGAGTGTATCTCTCTATGAAGTCATAGCAATCAAAGATCAGCACAGACCAGAAAAGTGTTGCAATGCGAACAAATGCAAGAGTCTTTTATTATTGTCTGTGGGGTTATATTTATGGTCTTTCTAAACATCATGCACTGTCTCAAGCATACGCTTTTTCTAAATATCATGCACCCTCCCAAGTATCCACTTCAGCAAAACATCATATGCCTTGTCTACTTCAGCAAAGCAGCCTCTCAAATGTTTGTTTCAGCATAACATCTTTTTTAATTAGATATTTTCTTCATTTACATTTCAAATGCTATCCCAAAAGTCCCCTATACCCTCCCCCTGCCCTGCTCCCCAACTCCCCAACTCCCATCTCCTGACCCTGGCATTCCCCTGTACTAGGGCATATAACCTTTGCAAGACCAAGGGCCTCTCCTTCCAATGAGGGTCAACTAGGTCATCTTCTGTTATATATGCAGCAAGAGACATGAGCTCTGGGGGTACTGGTTGGTTCATATTGTTGTCCCTCCTATAGGATTGCAGACCCCTTCAGCTCCTTGTGTACTTTCTCTAGCTCCTCCATTGGGGGCCCTGTGTTCCATCCAATCGATGACTGTGAGCATCGACTTCTGTATTTGCCAGATACTGGCATAGCCTCACAAGAGACAACTATATCAGGGTCCTATCAGCAAAATCTTGCTGGTATGTGCAATAGTGTCTGGGTTTGGTGTCTGTGTATGGACTGGATCCCTGGGTGGGGCAGTCTCTGGATGGTCCTTCCTTCTGTCTCAGCTCCAAACTTTGTCTCTATAACTCCCTCCTTGGGTATTTTGTTCCCCACTCTAAGGAAGGATGAAGCATCCACACTTTGGTCTTCCTTCTTCTTGAGTCTCATGAGTTTTGAAAATTGTATCTTGGGTATTCTAAGTTTCTGGGATAATATCCACTTATCAGTGAGTACATATCATGTGAGTTCTTTTGTGATTGGGTTACCTCACTCAGGATGATATACTCCAGTTACATCCATTTGCCTAATAATTTCATAAATTAATTGTTTTTAATAGTGTAATTGTGTAAATGTACCACATTTTCTGTATCCATTCCTCTGTTGAGGGACATCTGGGTTTTTTTCCAGCTTCTGGCTATTATAAATAAGGCTGCTATGAA
>NC_034590.1:163216831-163222511 GCF_900095145.1 Mus pahari | reverse complement strand
CTACAGTGTAATCACATGCATAAAATAATAAGTCTTCAGAAAAATGTCTAGAAAAAGTAGATATTTTAAGTAAAGAAAACTATGAATTAATAAAAAAAGGGGTGGGGGTTCTTAAATTCTTCAACCTCCCTTCTAGCCCACCTACCAGAGGTATGGGGAAAGAAACGGGGATTGTGAACCTGTTTAGAAATAGTTACTTGGGGTGAATCTAAACTTCATTATTAGTATATCAGTAATCCAGGTCAAATCATCAAACACAGATCAATAATGGCAGTCCAATCCACTGGCAAATATGGATCACAAATCAATAGCAGCAGCTTGATCCAGAAGAAACCATGAGGCTCTGCCAAATCTACAGGAGTCCATGGAAGGGGCAAGAAGAAGACAGAATACTATGAGGAGTGTATCTCTCTATGAAGTCATAGCAATCAAAGATCAGCACAGACCAGAAAAGTGTTGCAATGCGAACAAATGCAAGAGTCTTTTATTATTGTCTGTGGGGTTATATTTATGGTCTTTCTAAACATCATGCACTGTCTCAAGCATACGCTTTTTCTAAATATCATGCACCCTCCCAAGTATCCACTTCAGCAAAACATCATATGCCTTGTCTACTTCAGCAAAGCAGCCTCTCAAATGTTTGTTTCAGCATAACATCTTTTTTAATTAGATATTTTCTTCATTTACATTTCAAATGCTATCCCAAAAGTCCCCTATACCCTCCCCCTGCCCTGCTCCCCAACTCCCCAACTCCCATCTCCTGACCCTGGCATTCCCCTGTACTAGGGCATATAACCTTTGCAAGACCAAGGGCCTCTCCTTCCAATGAGGGTCAACTAGGTCATCTTCTGTTATATATGCAGCAAGAGACATGAGCTCTGGGGGTACTGGTTGGTTCATATTGTTGTCCCTCCTATAGGATTGCAGACCCCTTCAGCTCCTTGTGTACTTTCTCTAGCTCCTCCATTGGGGGCCCTGTGTTCCATCCAATCGATGACTGTGAGCATCGACTTCTGTATTTGCCAGATACTGGCATAGCCTCACAAGAGACAACTATATCAGGGTCCTATCAGCAAAATCTTGCTGGTATGTGCAATAGTGTCTGGGTTTGGTGTCTGTGTATGGACTGGATCCCTGGGTGGGGCAGTCTCTGGATGGTCCTTCCTTCTGTCTCAGCTCCAAACTTTGTCTCTATAACTCCCTCCTTGGGTATTTTGTTCCCCACTCTAAGGAAGGATGAAGCATCCACACTTTGGTCTTCCTTCTTCTTGAGTCTCATGAGTTTTGAAAATTGTATCTTGGGTATTCTAAGTTTCTGGGATAATATCCACTTATCAGTGAGTACATATCATGTGAGTTCTTTTGTGATTGGGTTACCTCACTCAGGATGATATACTCCAGTTACATCCATTTGCCTAATAATTTCATAAATTAATTGTTTTTAATAGTGTAATTGTGTAAATGTACCACATTTTCTGTATCCATTCCTCTGTTGAGGGACATCTGGGTTTTTTTCCAGCTTCTGGCTATTATAAATAAGGCTGCTATGAATATAGTGGAGCATGTGTCCTTATTACATGTTAGAACATCTTCTGGATATATGCCCAGGAGAGGTATTGCTGGATCCTCCGGTAGTACTATGTCCAATTTTCTGAGGAACCGCCAGACTGATTTCCAGAGTGGTGGTACAAGTTTACAATCCCACCAGCAATGGAGGAGTGTTCCTCTTTCTCCACAACCTCGCCAGCATCTTCTGTCACCTGAATTTTTTATCTCAGCCATTCTGGCTGGTGTGAGGTGTAATCTTAGGATTGTTTTGATTTGCATTTCCCTGATGATTAAGGATATTGAACATTTTTTGAGGCGTTTCTCAGCCATTCGGTATTCCTCAGTTGAGAATTCTTTGTTTAGTTCTGTACCCCATTTTTCATGGGGTTATTTAATTTTCTGGAGTCCAGTTTCTTGAGTTCTTTGTATATATTAGTTATTAGTCCCCTATCAGATTTAGGATTGGTAAAGATCCTTTCCCAATCAGTTGGTGGCCTTTTTTGTCTTATTGACAGTATCTTTTTGCCTTACAGAAGCTTTGCAATTTTATGAAGTCCCATTTTTTGATTCTTGATCTTACAGCACAAGACATTACTGCTTTGTTCAGGAATTTTTCTCCTGTGCTTTTTCGAGGCTTTTCCCCACTTTCTCCTCTATAAGATTTATTGTCTCTGGTTTTATGTGGAGTTGCTTGATCCACTTAGACTTGAGCTTTGTACAAGGAGATAAGAATGGATCAATTTGCATTCTTCTACATAATAACCCAGTTGAGCCAGCACCATTTGTTGAAAATGCTGTCTTTTCAAACATTCTTTTATAAAACAACTTCCAGAAAAAATATCACATGGCACAACTGAGGCATCAAAGCAATTAGAAATTTCCACTTCCATTAACGTTTTATGAACTTGCGGGAGGAGAGAGCAGCCTTTTGGAAAATACAGTCAAATTTCAGATACCAGAAGCATGTGACCAAAGCTAGCTCATACACATATTTATGTCTGAAAGATGAGTAAGTGGCACAGGACAAAATTTCCTGAACAGAACACCAATAGCTTATGTTCTAAGATCAAGAATTGACAAATGGGAATTCATAAAATTGCAAAACTTCTGTAAGGCAAAGGACACTGTCAATAGGACAAAATGACAACCAACGGATTGGGAAAAGGTTTTTACTAACACTGTATCTGATAGAGGGCTAATATCCAATATATACAAAGAACTCAAGAAGTTAGACTCCAGAGAATCAAATAACCCTACTAAAAAATAGCCAGAAGCTGGAAAGAACCTAGATGTCTCTCAACAGAGCAATGGATACTTCAATCCTCCTTAGAAAGGAGAAGAAAATACTCATGGGAGGAGTTACAGAGACAAAATGTGGAGCAGAGACTGAAGGAGAGGCCATTCAGAGACTGCCCCACCTGGGGGTCCATCCCATATACAGTCACCAAAGCCAAACACTATTATGGATGCCAATGAGTGCTTGTTGACAATAGCCTGATATAGCTGTCTCCTGAGGGGCTGTACCAGAGCCTGACAAATACAGAGGTGGATGATCTCAGTCAACCATTGGACTGAGCACAGGGTCCTCAATGGAAGAAATAGAGAAAGGTCCCAAGGAGCTGAAGGGGTTTGCAGACCTATAAGAAAAACAACACGATAAAACAACTAGTACCACCAGAGCTCCCAGGGACTAAACCACCAACCAAAGAGTACACAGGGAGGGACCCATGGCTCCAGCTGCATATGCAGCAGAGGATGACGAAGTCTGTCATCAATGTGAGGAGAGGCCCTTGGTCCTATGAAGAAGGCTCTATGCCCCAGTGTAGGGGAATGCCAGGACCAGGAAGCTGGAGTGGGTGGGTGGATGAGCAGGAAGAGAAGGGAGGGTTCAGGGGGTTTTCAGAGGGGTAACCAGAAAAAGGGATAACACTTGAAATGTATACAAAGAAAATATCTAATAAAAGTAGATGAGTAAGTGAATGAATACAAACAGCAATCAAATAAATATACTATAATTAAAGTATGTTGGTATTCTTGTATCATTTCTACTTCTTCTGTGACAACTTAAACTTGAGGGGCAGAGATTACGTCTCTGTTGACATTCCAAAATCCCTGTCACCACTGCAGGGATCTTCATACACTCAGAACATTTCATACTTAAGTGACAACCAGGTTCCATAAATAATGCATATTATGTAGGGTACTATTTGAATTATTTTTTCTAGAGCTTTTGAAATATGCTATTTATCTATTTATTAACATCTTGACTTTATCACATTTTTGTTTTTTACATTACAAATCTCTGTCTTTTGAAATATAAGATGATACCTATTTAGGGTTCTTTTGGTAATATCTCTCAAATATAGGTACTTTCAGATTTTATTATGAAGTAAGATGCTTAAGTAAAGATACACACATTTAAAATAACAGGCTACATTCCTCTGAGTATTAAATACAGAGAAGGTTTGTAAGCTATAGAAAGTTGTAATGAATCTGATTTTTAAACATTTGGTGTGGGTAGTTCTAAGACTACATTGATCATTTGAACTGTTTTTGTATTTTTCTTAGTGGAACAACACATTCTTAAAAATGTTCAGTCTTTGACAATCTCTCTCTCTCTCTCTCTCTCTCTCTCTCTCTCTCTCTCTTTCTCATTTAAGGTTTGATTGGTATTGTTGTCATTGCTAGCAATTCTAAGACATGTTTTCTAACACATACCAAGTTATTATCATATTAGTGGTAATGTTTAAGATGACTTGCAGGAAATACACATGCTTAACTTGATTTACTTGATTCTAAACTCATTGGTTATTAATTTTTTCTTCTTCCTTTTTAAACACCAGGGAAAGTATCATTTTAGAGAAGTTTAACATCAGGAAGCCACAATGTTTATAGGAGACCTTTAGAAGGCATCATTATTATCCACATTTTACAAAGGAAGATAACTTTAAAGCAAAGAAAAAGAAGAAAATTTGAAGAGATGTTTATTTTTATCAAGGTAATTGTGTGTCATTGCATTTAACTTCATATTCATGGAGATGTATGTTGGTATTCTTTATTTCTTTCAAAATTAGTACAATTTATCTTCATAATAATGAAAGCTCAATTTTGTACTAACGCAGTTGCCATCTGGTTCTATGATATTTTCTTTGTTTTTGATCTGTTCTTTCTTAATGAACTTGTAATGAAACTTCACTTGCTTCTAATCACTCATCTGAACATGGATTCCAATTGTATAGTTTTGGAATTGACTAGTTTGATGGATTCCAGACATTCCAGAGTATGTGAATGTCATCCTCATAGTAAGTTAAATTTCTGGGGGGTGTCCAGTTTTGCATCTGAAATAATAAAACAGATGATACAGTAGTGTGTTAGGTTAGACCTCAGGTACCTAGTAGAGAATGTCTCCAGGAGACCCTTTGCTAGGAAGCCAGTCTAGTGTCATGCCACAGCCTGCACAGGGACCTTATCACTGAACTCTAGCAGCACAATAGGCAGTGTATCAAGGTCCAGATACACTGTGATGGAGACCCATTACACAGTTTGTATTTCTCTCTATGGGTGTACCACCATGGATATTCAGATGACTTGTATTCTGTCCTGTGTTCTATTCATCTCTGTTCTACATAGATACTCAAGTAAAGATGTTGGCTATTCAGAGAAACTAGAAACTTCTGGTTCTCTAACACACTCCACTTCTCTACACAGTTCCTCATCACTGGCATAACACATCAAGTCAAGGGGCAGAAAGATGTTTCAGTCCTATCTAGAAATCCATTCTCTCAGCCACACTACAGGTTATGAGTTCAAGTGTCATTTCTCCCTTACCATATTCATAGAAGCTGAACATACAATTTAGGTTTATGACAATACCTCTCAAAATATCTCCAGAAATTAAAGTGAATGCCAAGCTTAAAAATGCTTAGAAGAAACAAATGCAATTGAGGGAGCTTACACTAGATGCTATTTTTCTAGCTCTGCCAGACAATTTTTCTGATTTCCACTTAGCAAGTAAGTAAATAAATAAATAAGAATAGGCCAGGCGTGGTGGCGCACGCCTTTAATCCCAGCACTCGGGAGGCAGAGGCAGGCGGATTTCTGAGTTCGAGGCCAGCCTGGTCTACAAAGTGAG
>NC_034590.1:163205608-163216281 GCF_900095145.1 Mus pahari | reverse complement strand
GTGTGTGTGTGTGTGTGTGTGTGTGTGTGTGTGTTTGTGTGTGTGTGTGTGTGTGTGTGTGTATGTGTGTGTATGTAAATAGAATCTACTCTCTCATATAGTGTTACTTGTATGTATGTAGTTTCAGTAGTGACTACTTGACCTTACATGGGTTTTGGAATAGAATTTACCAGGTTCATGTAGCAGAACAATACCCAGCTGCACTATGATCTTTTTTTAAAAAATCAATTGCATGTTTCTAAAGCGGCCTCTGTAAAGTATATTCCCCAGTGGCAGAGTCAAATCTCTGGACACACCTAGGCTAATTGTTAACACTTAAGTCTGGTTTTTCCCCTTCCTTGGATTTCAGAAACAAACACATAGAACATATCTTGCCAATATTTAACTATCTATTGTGGTATATATTATATTGCCAGTGTAGAGTACATGTATTTGAAAAAATTTCAAGCTGGATATGGTAGATAAAACTTCTACAATTCTATCACTGAGGAGTCTGGAATAGGGGAATTATTCTAGTTCATGGTCAACCTGGTCGTCTACCTAGTAAACTCCAGGCCATCATGAGATATAACAGGAAGTCCTATCTCAAGAAAATAACTTGACAAACAAACACTCTGAAATTTTATGTTAGGAATGTTCTTAGATTTAAAAAAAAAAATCCAAACCTCTGGTGTACATTTAGGAGCTGAAATAGAGCTGAACAGTTTACATACAATGTGTTCTTCATGAGCTACGATGAAGAGGGCGGTGGCAGTCTTAGTCTCATACGCCATGTCAGTCAGATAAGTTGTCTAAATTCATGGGACTAATGAGGATTAGGTTGATTTCATGGAGCCTCCTATATTTTCTGTGTCAACTGTAACTTTAAGGGAACAATATAAAAAAGATAATTTCCCAGCATCAACAGTAATTAAGAGCATTATTATGAAAGCATCCATTCCAATATTATGGGTATTGAATAACACACATGCTGGGTAGTAGTATAATCAGCATCTTTAGGACCAAGAATAAGAGATTTTAAAGGTCAGCCAATCAAGAGATACCTTCTGTTATTGTTGCTGATGAAGAAGGGTTTCATTCTAAGCACTAAAGCCAAGAAGAAAACCTTAACATGTTGTTTCAGTCTTTAAATTTATACACAATTAAAAATTTACCTCTGGATTCGTGACTCACTAGTTTTTTTGTGCCTTAAATTTAATTTGTTTTAAAATGCTATTTTTGAGGTTTGACATTTCTTATTTAAAAGAACTGTTCTGGGAAACTTGCCACCAGTGTTGATCTTTGGTTTCTTAGTGGAGAAGCATTTAGGCTGGGACTGGAAAGGCATGGTCCATTCTATCCCTCTCTGGTCTGACTGCACGTTGTTTTCCATCATTGTCTGCCATGCTGCTTTCTGAAGTTCCACACTGGAACTACACTCTGAGCCACTACAGTTATTTCTTCCCATCAGAGCAAAGATCTTGAGAAGTATTTTGCTTGTTGGTTGGTTGTTGGTTGGTTGTTGGTTGGTTGTTGGTTGGTTGTTGGTTGGATATTGGTTGGTTGTTGGTTGGATGTTTGCTTGGTTTGGTCTTTTGTTTGTTGCTTACTTTCTCTTACTCTTTATGATGGCTACATTCATTCCCTTACTACATTCATTCCCTTACTTTAGGTCAATATAAACCTCTAGACTTTTGTAGTTTAATTTGGCTCTGTTAGAAATTATAAAAATATCTGAACAAAAAAAAAAAAAAAAAAGAGCTGGACGTGGTGGCGCACGCCTTTAATCCCAGCACTTGGGAGGCAGAGGCAGGCGGATTTCTGAGTTCGAGGCCAGCCTGGTCTACAAAGTGAGTTCCAGGACAGCCAGGGCTACACGGAGAAACCCTGTCTCGAAAAACCAAAAAAAAAAAAATCTGTTCTATGAATTATTTGAAAAACTTTGATCAGTGATAGTGCCACGAGTATTAGGCTTCTAATAGCATGATTATTGAACAGCTCACAATAACACATGAATATGTCTGACAGTGTCTAAACCCTTGCCATATGCTCCTTCAGGGGTCCTGCAGCTTTGCTCATGTGCGTATGCCAGTAAAATGCAAACTATTTTTTGATTAGTCTTTTTTTTTGTGTGTGATATTTTATTTACTTACATTTCAAATGTTAACCCCTTTCCTGGTTTCCTCCCACAGAAACCCCCTATTCCAACCACTATCCTGCTTCTATGAGGGTGTGCCCCCACCCACCCATCCACTCCTGCCTCCCTGCCCTCACTTTTCCCTACACTGGGTCATTGAGCCTTCACTGGACCAGGGGCCTCTTCTCCCATTGATGCCCATTCTCAGCTACATATACGCTAGAGCAATGGGTACCTCTGTGTGTACTCCTTAGTTGGTGATTTAGACCCTGGGAGCTCTGGTGGGTTGATATTGTTGCTCTTCCTATGGGGTTGCAAACTCCTTCGGCTGCTTTAGTCTTTTCTCAAACACATACATTGTGGACCCAGTGATCAGTTCAATGATTGACTGTGAGCATCTGCCTCTGTATGTGCCAGGCTCTAGCAGAGCCTCTCAGGAGACAACTATATCAAGCTCCTCTCAGCACGCACTTCTTGACATCCACAATAGTGTCTGTGTTTGGTGACTTTATATGGGATGGATCTCCGGGGGGTGGGGAGCAGTCTCTGGATGGCCTTTCTTCAGTTCTCTGCTCTACACTTTGTCTCCATATTTGATCTCATGACTATTTTATTCCCCCTTCTAAGAAGCACTAAAGCATCCACACATTTGTCTTCCTTTTTCTTGAGCTTCATGTGGTCTATGAATTGTATCTTGGGTATTCTGAGCTTTTGGGCTAATATCCACTTATCAGTGAGTGCATACCATGTGTGTTCTTCCATAATTAGGTTATTTCACTCAGCATGATATTTTCTTGTTCCATCTATTTGCCTAAAAGGTTCAAGAAATCATTGTTTTCAATAGCTGAGTAGTACTTCATTGTGTAAATGTACCACATTTTCTGTATTCATTCCACTGTTGAAGGACATCTGGGTTCTTTCCAGTTTCTAGCTATTATAAATAAGGTTGCTGTGAATGTAGCAGAACATGTGTCCTTGTTATATGTTGGAACATCTTTAGAGGATATGCCTAGAGTGGTATAGCTGGGTCCTCAGGAAATACTATGTCAACTTTTCTGAGGAACTGACAGATTGATTTTCAGAGTGGTTGTATCAGCTTGCAATTCATCAAACAATGGAGGAGTGTTCTTCTTTCTCCTCATCCTCATCAGTATCTGCTGTCACTTGAGTTTTTGATCTTAGCCATTCTGACTGGTGTGAGGTAGAATCTCAGGGTCGTTTTTATTTTCATTTCCCTGGTGACTAAGGATGTTGATCATTTCTCTAAGTGCTTCTTGACCATTTGGGTTTCCTCAGTTGAGAATTCTTTGTTTAGCTCTGCAAACTTCTTACTATGGACCATGAGTAGACTGACTTCAAATAAGAATATAGAGACCCTCTGAAACAATGAAGGTTAAAGTTACATGATAAACATCCCTTTATTAGGCTCTAGGATACTGCTGAGTTTAAAGTTTTGTCTTTTAAGAGCTTCAGCACATATGGTGTGTTTTCATGATTAATTGCATTAGCTGTTTCATGATTCAGTGAAATCATAATAACATTTCAGATGAACAATCATTTATTATCCAAGCAGAGAGGTGTAGGTTTCTTTTTCCAGTTTGCACTTGATCAATTTAGCAGAAAACCTAACCTCATAATCTTTCAAGTTCAAATATCTTGGGAGAAGCTTAATTACAACTCATCAAATGCCTCAGCAAGGGATAATTTTTATCCACACTAAAAAAAAATTATAGCATTCCATATATAAATGATGATTGTTTATTAATAAATAATAAATTTGCATAAAATTTGAAGTTGCACGGGATTAAATAAATTCTAAGTAAAATGTGAGCTGATATATAGTTAGGTCCATTTATTTAATTTGAGTCAGATGTTTATACATTGTGTTCAGTTCTTCTCTCTCTCTCTCTCTCTCTCTCTCTCTCTCTCTCTGTGTGTGTGTGTGTATGCGTGTGTGTTAATCAATTACTGGAGTTTAACATATACTGCTGCTTTATTGTTAACAAAGTAGCCCAGAGCCAAAATATAAGCAAAACACCCCAATACTGGTTATTTTAATTGGCAAAACTAGTGTAATTTTTTCTTTTATTTTGCTTACAGTTTTTTATGCAACATATTTTGATCACAATTTGTTTTTCCCCAGTCTTCCCAGATACTTCCGGCTTCTTCTACTCCTACTCCTACTTTCCTACTCAGACAGCATCATCATCTTTGTTCTCTTAAAAACAAAACAAAACAAAAAAAAAAACAAAAACAAAAACAAGAAAAGAGTAAAACCCATCAAACTGAGGAAAGAACCGTGGGGTGTGCCTCAGCGCGTGATTAACACACTCAGGGACAGTCCTATGGGGGAGAACTCATTTTGCCCTTCCTCAGGCAGCTATTGCCAAAAGCTTCTTAGGAGTGGAGATCTGTGTCTACTTCATCTGCACAACGCTGTGTTTTACTTGGTTTGAATCTATGGAGGTCTTGTGTGTGCTGTTAGAGTCTTTTCAACAGATCATTTTTCCTTATTTTCTCCTTTTCAGGCACGGATGCTCTGTCTGATACAGGTAAACATGGTGTCTTCTCCAGCACTAACATTTTATGTTACTGTTGCTCTGACCATCTCTCAGCTCCTAGGCTTGGATGAACTTGTCTCTAAAATACAAAGACTGAGACTAATTCCCGGATCTAGCCAAGAAGCCATAGTCCAGGTGGCAGCATAAGTGGTTGCCCCATTTCCAGCTTCTGTGTCTCTCTAAAATTATCCCTGTTAATTGCTACCTCTTCAGGACTCTGCTTAATGAACATCTGCAGAAGCCCATGGCATCGCGGGTCAACCAGCAGCCCTCCTGCAGACACTTGTTTCCTTCAGGAAGAGGTTTGCTTTGTGCTTTTCTCATAAGGCAGAGTTAATATAGTTGAAGCTTATTATAATCTCCAGGCAATTCTAAAACTAAAAAGGCATTCTGCATCACCGAGAGCATTCAGGTGAATTTAACCTGGTGCATAATGAGTATGGCAAGACACGGGCTACAAAATGACTGGAGCTAACAGAGGCTTGTCATTCACAACAGCATTCACTGTGCTGTGGCAGGCTGTGGGGGGAGCAGACTGCAGGTCGTTCTCACCTGCTCAGAATCACTTGGGTGTGGAGACCCATTCTCTGTTAAGGAAAAAGGACTCAGAATTTGAAAGTATTTTTGATAGCAGAACACGTTCTAGCAGGAGGTCTTCCTTTGCAGTCGTTTTCAATTTGTTCAGTGGCTCTTTCTCTTCTGCGTCTATATACGAACCTGAAGCTCGTCATCTTATACAAGCCTGCAACATAATCCAATCTGCATATTTTGTGTTAATGAATGACTCAGAGTTTACAGGATAATTTTGACAATATGCAATTTATATGTTATGGTTCAGATACTGATCTTAACACTGGCCAAACAACTAAATTTTTCTGTTTTGTTTTGTTTTGTTTTGTTTTTTTAACCTTAAATGTTGACAGTCCTCTAAATCACTGATAATAATATGTTAGTTATATTGGAGTTTGGGCTCTCTCATATTCTTTGGGTGAGAATTTCATATACATACTTTACTAATGCAATTTATCAGTATCTATCTTCTTGAAAAATGTGCAAATTTATTAAAGGCTTTGGTTTACTTTCTGTTTTTTTTTTTTTAAATTAGATATTTAGTTCATTTACATTTCAAATGCTATCCCAAAAGTCCCCTATACCCTCCCCCTGTTCTGTTCCCTAACCAACAACTCCTGCTTCCCTGGCATTCCCCTGCACTGGGGCATATAATCTTCACAAGACCTAGAATCACACATCTAGAAAGTGTTCTTTTGAGGTACATTTACAGATGAATGGAATATGTAGAAAGATGTTTATTTTGCTGTTTGCTTTGTTATTAAAATGTTACTGATCGATACATTTTAAAATATTGAGATATCATCCCACTTAAGTTTCAGGGAGTAAAACTGTCACTGTTCACATTGACAATAAGAAGCCTTGGATGGTCACTGGCTGTTATATCGTATCTCCAGTCTTTTTTCATAACATTTAACCTATTGTAATCAATAGAACAACTTGTGTGCCCAGCAAAATTAAATGATAAAGACTGTATCTTCTTCGATAAATAACAAGTTGATACACAGTAAGAAGTGAAGTGAATTATGAAAATCAGATGGCCTCCATGATGATACACTTTTCTACATTTTAAACCTAGGAATGTATTTGTGTGGAAGTGTCTGTGTGCCCACATGTCTCTGTGTGTTTTTGAGTAGGTTTACAGGTGTAGCATTTGTTCACCTAGAGTAAGTATCCCCCTGGGCCATAGAAAATCCTGAAGAAATTCTTAAAGCTACCCTTCCCCACCTGCTTCCTTCTTCCCTTTTTCTCACAGGGCAGGAAGATGTTCGGTTTGCTTCTCATTGTTTACATGGACAATATTTTCACATTTTTACCTTGTATTACTACTCTTATAATATCAAGCTTTATCAACACTAAATTCATATGAGATCCATAGGTTGAGTCTTCATATTTCTTCTATAGACCCATCAATTAAGTACTCAATATATCCACTAATGATGATGGCCAGAGATATCAAATGAGTGATACAGTCATGTTTAAACACAAATCCTTCTGATTACTGAGTCCATTCTCATAGCCATTAAGTTGTCTGACAAGAGTACTAATAGTAGAATATAAAAACAGTGCTAACTGATAAAGTTCCTTCCGCTGCCCCAAATTCTGTATTCTAGAGGTAAGGTAGATAAGGGGGAAAGAAATATTTTGATATATCATCTTGGAAGATAAAAAACAAAACAAAACAAAACAAACACCACCACCAAAAACCACTTTATTTCTTGGCCTTCCCTGTTGCCCAGGCAACTTCTTAGACATGAGATCTAGCCTCATGAATGGAATTGTTTCTCTCTCCTCAGGGTAGAGGTGTCTTCTGTTTCTAAAAATTCAAGTCTAGTTTTCCTCAAAATCACAAGAATAACAAAGTATTGCAAAGAATATCACTGTTTGGCCAGCAGGCATCTATGCTCACAGATGGGACACTTAGTCTAGCTCTGCTGTTTCTCTTATTCCAGGTTTGTGACAGAAGGATTAATAGCTACAAAGTCATACCTGCCTGTGATTAATGGTCTACAGTCAAAAGAAGCACCACCTAAATTTGCACACATTGCTTTTTCCTGCTAGCGGGGCACTAATTGCATTTCTCGCCTTTTGGGTCTAACTTTGGCCATTATTTATATAATATTGTGGGCCAGTTTTGTTTCTCAGCTGTGTGTTTTTATCTTTGATTTTTGTAAATAATTGTGATCAATAATGATTTAAAGATGTGGATAGATCAAGCCAGGATATAAAAGAACCAAACTATAAATGTACTGCAGGAAGATGCCTGGACCCCTTGCCTTGGTCAGATCACTAAAGGATCTTCACTGTTTAGACTTTCCCACTATATTTATGAGAGGTCTTGCTGTTTTCCTAGGGACGTTCTCAGAGTTTTGTTCATGCTAAGGAGCCATGGCTGACAAAATGTGTCCTGTGGTTACCCAAGGTATGTAGACACTGTTGGAATTAACCTCACAACATTTTGGTGTCAACCAAATTTATCACTCCAGAAAGCGGACCTTGTAAAAGAGGGTTTATCCCATGGAGCAGAGAGCCGGCCCCCTTAGGACACACAGGAGGAAGCAAAGAGTCATTTTCTTATAGTAGGGAGGGACTGCGGTGACATCCAAAGGCTTCTAGATATAAGATGGAGAAATGTAATACTAGGAAGAGATGAATGACACCTGCTTCTGTTGTCTTCTGACTCAGGCTATCTTTTGTTCTCAATGCTTTTATTTCTATCTCTGTTCATTTCTGTCTCAGAAAGATTTCTATGAAACAATGGATGTGCAAGCTTTGTGCCTTCTGTTGATGCCAGTTGATTACCGTCTTAGGCCTCTTTTCTGTTATACCACAAAAGTCTGAATTTTTGTGTAGGCAGGTTAGGGAACTGAACATGCTATATGATAATGTCTTTGCCTGGAAAATCCCTCTTGATTATCTTCATGAATCTGTAAGCCTAATAAGCCTCAAGCTAGATGTTTACAGATCCAGAGAGCAACAATTTTACAGTGCTAATACAACTGACTGTTAATTATTATATTTTAAAAATATTCAGCCAAGAACTAAGTATGATGCTTTTACAAGAGAGCACATACACATGTGGGAATTTACACACACACACACACACACACACACACACACACACACACACACACACAATCCATCTTTCTTCAAACTACAAAATAGAACGGCCAATGCCTTCCCTAGTTTGATCCTTTGACTTGTGCTCCGGCCAAGGATAACATTAGTATAAATATATTCAAACACCGTTTTTAAATCTTTAAATAGAACTACCTTCCAGTTGGTTTTATTTGAATTGGGGAAAACAAGTACAACTTTTGTGTGGGAGGGCTGGTCAATGATGCTCTTGTTGCCGCCTGCAGCCTTCTTATGAAAAAGTAGCCAACTGGCAATTAAGAGGTTATGCAGGCAATAACCCAGTATCTGATTATGTATTCACGTTGCTGAAAATGACAGCGTCCACCTGTCATCTGTCTTAGTCTTCATTTGGCTGACAGTGGTTATCTAGGCGTTCTGTCTCTCTCTCTCCCCAACTTCCTTCTTCAACCATTCTCTTCTTATATACAAGATTTCTAGAAAAAAACAAAACAACAACCCAGTGTTATGGGGGGGGGGAGTGCCAGGCTTTGGAGGCCAAGGCAAGGAAGAAAATTGATGTGTTGCTCAAGCAGAACAATCACAAGAATCTTTTTAACTTCTTACTTATGAGGCCAACATCACATTAAGTGAATCATTTCAGCCTTGGTTTGTTTATTTACATACGGAGATAAAGAAGTTTAAGATCAGAAATTTACCTTTTGTGGGTGTGGTCCATGCAGAAGGGTGAAGAAGAACTGATCTGTATTTGCTTCTGTTCTTTTGAGGAATATGAGACTTTTTTAGATTCCCTTAATAAACTAGACTGTTTGTAATCTAGTAAAATGCCATGAGCTTTTCTATTGTGTTAAAAAAAAATATTGCCATTCACATGAAAGAATAGGTCCTCTAAACAAACAAGAGGGCTGATTACCATCTTAAGAATATAAAATTAAATTGGCTAATATTCTTTCTTATTATCGAACTACTCTGGGGATACTTTTATTATCTAGAGCTAAAGTCCATTACATAATAATTTCAGAATAGTTTCAGAAACAGTCAACAGTACTACAAGTTCACATTATAATTTATACCTTATCAAGACATCCTTAAGGTTATATCCAATAATTTTCTTCATGAAAAACAAAATAAAACAAGCAAACAAAAACCAAAGAGAGGTTGTGACCTAGCAGATGTGTCACTGACTCCTTCCTAATGCGATGCTCCTTTAGGTACCGACTTTTCTAGTACACCAACATCAGTGCTGACTCTGAATAGAAACCATATTGAAATATCTTAAGAATTTTATGTTTATTCTGATAACTTCAGATGAAAACTTTCTTGTTTATTCTTAAAAATAAAGACAAGTCATGTCTCTCTTTTTAATGTTTATTTACTTTTTATTCCTTCCTTCCTTCCCTCCTTTTTCTTTCTTTCTTTCTTTCTTTCTTTCTTTCTTTCTTTCTTTCTTTCTTTCTTTCTTTCTTTCTTTCTTTCTTTCTTTTTTTACAATACATATTTTATTCCCCTCCAGATCTACTCTCTGACTGTTCCATATCTGATACCTACTCCCCACCACCCTGTCTACAGGAAGATGTCCCCGTCCCCCACCCCTACCACACCAGACCTCTAAACTCCCTGGGGCCTCCAGTCTTTGGAGGGTGAGTTGCATCTTCTCTGACTGAAGGCAGACCCAGCAGTCCTCTGCTGTACATGTGTTGGAAGCCTCATATCAGATGGTGTATGCTGCCTGGTTGGTGATCTGAGAGATCTCCAGGGTCCAGCTAGAAACTGCTGGTTTTCCTAAGGGTTACCCTCATCCTCAGCTTCTTCCAGCTTTTCCATAATTCAACCACCAGGGTCAGCAGCTTCTGTCAATTGGTTGGGTGAAAAAATCTCCATCTGACTCTTTCAGTTGCTTGTTGGGTCTTTCAGAGGGTAGTCATGATAGGTCCCTTTTTGTGAGCACTCCACAGCCTCAGTATTAGTGTCAGGCCTTGGGGCCTCCCCTTGAGCTGGATCCCACCTCAGGTCTATTGCTGAACCTTCTTTTCCTTAGGCTCTTGTCCATTTCCAACCTTGCAGTTCTTTCAGAAAGGAACAATTATGGGTCAGAGTTTTGACTGTGGGATGGCAACCCCATCCCTCACTCAATACCTTATCTTTCTTCTCAAGGTGGGCTCTACAAGTTCCCTCTCCTCACTGTAGGACATTTCATCTAGGATCCTGCCCTTTGAGTCTTGAGAGTCTCTCACCTCCCAGGTCTCTGGTACATTCTGAAGCCCCCCCCCCCCAACTTCTTAGCTCCCAAAGTTGCCTGTTTCCATTTTTTTTCTGCTGGCCCTCAGGGC
>NC_034590.1:163204247-163205449 GCF_900095145.1 Mus pahari | reverse complement strand
CCTCCCTCCCTCTCCCCCTTGTTGTTGCTTTCTTCTCCCTCCCTAGTAGTACTGAGGCGTCCTCACTTGAGCCTTTCAGCTTTTTGACCTTTTGGAGTTCTGTGAACTATATGTGAACTATATCTTGGGTATTCTTTAGTTTTTTTGTTTGTTTGTTTTGTTTTTGGTTTTTGTTGTTGTTTTTTTCTTTGTATTCTTTTTTTTTTTTTTTTGCTAATACCCACTTATTAGTGAGTACATACCATGCATGTCCTTTTGGGTCTGAGTTACCTCACTCAGGATGATATTTTCTAGTTCCGTCCATTTGCCTGCAAAACACAGGATGTCCTTCTTAATAGCTAAGTAGTATTCCATGGTATAAATGAACCACATTTTCTGAATCCATTCTTCTATCATGGGAAATCTGGGTTGTTTTCAGCTTCTAGATATCACAAATAAGGCCACTAAGAATATAGTGAAACCTGTGCCCCTGTGGCATGGTGGGGCATCTTTTGGATATATGCCCAAGAGTGATATTGCTGTGTCTTCAGGTAGATCTATTTCCAATTTTCTGAGGACCCTCCAGACTGATTTCCAGAGTGGTTGTACCAGTTTGCAATCTTGCCAGCAAGGGAGGAAGGGTATCTTTCTCCACACCCCAGCCTACATGTGTTATAACCTGAGGTTTTGTTCTTAGTCATTCTGATGGGTGTAAAGTGGAACCTCAGGCTCATTTTGATTTGCATTTCGATGATTTCATTATCTAGATTTTTATTTTAATTTCACCTGAAGGTGTATCTCTATAACCTAGCAAATATTTTCAGTATTACATACAGTTAACAATCAGTTAAAAAAGAAATAAGTAACAGTTCAGCCATGACACTATAATGGGCTACAAGGAAAATACCGTAAAATTATTTTATCTTATTTTTAAAAGAATTGATTGAATCAAAATTGCTACACTATTTAGTTTGCTTTGTTCAAGTAATGAGTACTAACCTTTCCCCATGTTAACCGCTATGGTAGTCTCTAAGGTAATAATAGGTAGATATTTTGTATGTATCTGTGTTGCAGGGAGAGGGAAGAAGGGAGGAAGGGATGGTCAAGAAAGGGAGGGAAGGAGGGAGGGAGGGAGAGAGAGAGAGAGAGAGAGAGAGAGAGAGAGAGAGAGAGAGAGAGGAGAGAGAGAAAGAGAGAGAGAGAAGAGAGAGAGAAGAGAGAGA
>NC_034590.1:163200098-163203027 GCF_900095145.1 Mus pahari | reverse complement strand
TATATAGAGAGAGAGAGAGAGAGAGAGAGAGAGAGAGAGAAAGAGAGAAGAGAGAGAAGAGAGAGAAGAGAGAGAGAAAGAGAAAGAGAGAGAGAAGAGAGAGAGAAGAGAGAGAAGAGAGAAGAGAGAGAAGAGAGAAGAGAGAGAGAAAGAGAGAGAAGAGAGAGAGAAGAGAGAGAGAAGAGAGAGAAGAGAGAAGAGAGAGAAGAGAGAAGAGAGAGAAGAGGAGAGAGAGAGAAGAGAGAGAGAGAGAGATAGAGAGATAGAGAGATAGATAGAGATAGATAGAGATAGAGATAAAGATAGATAGATAGATTATATTTTTTTTATTCCTCCAAATCCTTTCACATCTTCCTACCTATCAATCACATGATCTCCCCACTTCCTGAAACAAATAAACAAACAAAAAACAGCAAATAGGAAAATCAAAACAAACAAGCAGAGAAAACAAAGCGAGAAGACAAAATATATGAGACCAAACTAAAAAGCACACATGAACACGGAGTCTGTTTGTGTTAGCCAATTACTAGGCAAGAGGACTCCCTCGAGTGTTGCTAATATTCTAAGTGACACTTCAACGAAGAAAAACACTTCTTCCTTTTCCAGAAGGCATCAATTGAAACTAGCATCCTAGTTGGGGGTGAGCCATTTTATCCACTGTCCCTACCCTGTGCTTGGATTTAGTGTGGTTTGAATTTACACAGGTATTGAGTGTACTGTCACAGTCTTGGCAATCTCATGTGTAAATCTTCCCCTTTGTACTTAGAAGACAAACTTTCTTTGTAGTCATCTTCTCTCTCTGGCTTTTTCAATCTTTTCACTTCTATCCCTGACTCTTGAAGGGAAGAAGATAGAACTAAGATGCACTCCATTAGCAGGAACCCATATGAGACAGTGCTAAATGGCCAAGAATCTGAGACTATGTAGGTCATGAAATCTAAAGAAAAACTTACTACTATTATTGTGCTAAATAAGTATAGAGATAAAATGACTTTCAGTGACACATTGCTATTCTCAGATAGACACATTGCTGTAGCAACATCAGACAAGATTCTTCTTT
Organism: Mus pahari; assembly: GCF_900095145.1. Classification (NCBI taxonomy): domain Eukaryota; kingdom Metazoa; phylum Chordata; class Mammalia; order Rodentia; family Muridae; genus Mus; species Mus pahari. Next base: position 163,201,967 of record NC_034590.1, on the reverse strand, counting down.
CACTAAGTGGTTAGCATAGAAACCCACAAATAGGAAATGTACAGAATGAGAGACTTTGTAATACTCAACAGAGTCAATTGATGTCTTTCCTTTATTATTCTTTATTTTCCAGTTTCATACACTCATATAATGTATGTTGATCACATATACTCTCCTTATCCCTCCTTATACCCTCTCCTACTGGTGAACCCCCTTTTCCAAAAAGTTGAGGTTAATTTGTCTTGCTTGTTTGGGCATGCATGAGAAATATTGTCTGGATTGTGGGCTAACAAAAGGCTTTACATGGAAGAAAATGTCTCCTTCTCTCCTGGTAGCCTTTAACTACCAAAGCACCATCGAGGGGTAGGGGGGTGGAGTACCACCTTCCAAGCTCATCTTGTATCCATGATGCAAAATGTTAAGGGACCCAGTCTTTGCAGATCTTGTGTGGGTAACCATAAATGATATATATTCATGAGTGTAGCATTGATGGCGTGTTTGGCAGAGAGCATTTTACAAGATAACTCCCCATCATCTGGATCCTTTGCATTCTTTCTACCCTCTCTGTGATTTTTTTCTCTAAGCATCAGATGGGATCTAAGTTAGAACTGAATCCTCAGTAGTACTTGACTCATTGTTTTAACTAGCTATGGGTCCCTGCATTAACCCTCCACTTGCTGTAAAGGATGCGTCTCTGACCAAGACTAAGGACATCATTAATTCGTGGGTATAAAAACAAATATTTAGTAGGTAGTTTGCAGTCCATCTCTGCAGCAAACCACAGTAGACCGCCCCTTAGAGTGTGCCGCCTCTCTAATACATCAGCAGGTGTGAGATTAGCTTCGCTAAAATGACAGCTTCAAATCAAATCAGCAAGAAATTGGTTATCCCCATGACAGTTGTGCCTGTGGGGAACCAGTGAGGCCACCCTGAGTAGCATATTAGCATCATAGGTCAAGGGGTTTGTAGCTAAGTAAGGCGATTTATGGATTTTTTTTCCAGCAACAATAGTAAGAATGATAGTTGTTTTACAATAATTTGTCAGTTATTTATACTATCTAGTGGCATTTTCTCTTTTAAACTGTGATTTTGGGCTCTTGGTCTGACTATTACTATTATTGTTGTTATTGTTATTATTATTACTGTTATTATTGAATTCTATACAACTTGATTATTACTTGTGGCTTCTTTGCAGGTGACCATAATTACTTTATGCTTTTAGGACCAAAAGTGATACTGAGAATGGAAAATAAAATACCTTAGTGTGTCTCTGAAACTAATATTTACCTACTGTCTCATCATCAGTCTGTTTACTGCTTTAGAAATGCTCTTCCAGAGATGAACTGGTTTTTCTTTTGTAAAGCATCTTCTATGCTCTCATTTTTCTGAAATTGCATTTCAGCCAGTCTTAGGAGACTATTTGTTATTGCTCAAGACTAAATTTATGCCAATGCCACGGCCGTATGCTACCCTGAAAGACAGAGGAAGTTCAGGGCATCATGTTTTCCTCACTAAATCATTCTAGCAACATTTCAAACCAATAAATTAATAGCTACTAACTGGAGTCGTACAGCATATTAAACTTCAGTATCAATGATCTGGTAAATGTCTATAATATTTTTAGGAACAACTTCATCTCAATTTTTATATAAATCTTTTAAGCATTTTGATGTGTCAGCATGATTTTTCAGTGTAGTATCAGTATTGTATTCATCACCACCATATAAAGAGGAAAAAAAATGTGTTCCTATTACCAGGCACTGACGTAAAGGAGTTTGTTTTCAAAAGCATTTAATACATGCCCAATATTTATCTTATCTTTTTTGTGCATGAATTCTCTCTCTCTCTCTCTCTCTCTCTCTCTCTCTCTCTCTCTCTCTCTCTCTCTCT
>NC_034590.1:163186542-163200038 GCF_900095145.1 Mus pahari | reverse complement strand
GTGTGTGTGTGTGTGTGTGTGTGTGTGTATGTGTGTATGAGAATAGAGGCAGAGGGAGAGGTAGAGGGGGAGGGAGAGAGAGGGAGCATGTGGCAATCATAGGACAAGTTTTAGAGATGGTTCTCCTTCAGCAATGAGGTTGTTGTGGGTTGAACTCTGATTGCCAGGCTTGGCCATAGATACCCACTGGGCCATTCACCAGTCCTACATAAAGGATTTTAAAGGTGTTAATTAATTCTTTCTCAGGCGCGAGAGCGCGCGCGCACACAGACACACAGACACACACACACACACACACACACACACACACACTTGCAATACTTTAGCATCTCTATTTTACAGGTATAACTCACAATAGGCAACTTGTTTAAACTGACTCAAAGTTTACAGGTGTAACTCACAATAGGCAACTTGTGTAAACTGACACACACACTTGCAATACTTTAGCATCTCTATTTTATAGGTGTAACTCACAATAAGCAACTTGTGTAAACTGACTCAAAGAATCGTCCCAGCCTGTCTGTCCTTTTGAATCTGTCTGAGGTCTTAGCCATGTGGCTCACACTTCTCATCTGAAGAATATCTGTTTAAAACAAAGGTATTGGAATCTGTCCCAGACATCAATTAAATTCTCCCTGTGTCCTTGAGACATGCTTGCATTACCTTATAGAAAGTAGCACTAACCTTTTAATACCCAAATCCTTTTCGTTTCTCTTCTACAAAAGACTGTAATTACAGGGGAAGTGAAAGTATTTGTCCCACAAATACTTTGTGCCAGGCTTTTATATGGTTTATTCTTAAAGCTATCATGAAAGATAACATGATTTTACAGATGGTGTAAGTGAAGTTTAGAGGTATGAAGTAACTTTCCTAGGGTTGCTGTAAAACTTCAGAGGATGAACAGAAACCACAGTCTACCTAGTCACCAAGAAACCATTTCTACTACTGCTGTTAGCAGGCACTGATCAGTACAAGCAGAAACATGAGGTTGAAACTACATGAATGAAAAGCTTTGAAAGATAAAAAGATAGGCTAATGAGAGTGACTTGTTAGGTAACTGGATAAAGGTAGGAGATGTGTAGAATGGTAGGTAGGGAGGTTGAAGCAAGAAAAGGAAGGGTGGGGGGTATAGAATGTTTCTTTTAATATTTAGCTCATATTTTTTCCAGTAACAAAACTTTGGGGTTGGGAGCAAAATGTAGGACAGCGCTGCTCATGACAGACAGACAACGGATATTTTCCTTCTTGTTTGGCTCCCCGTATCACAGAATGATGAGGAAATTCTGATCATTGGGAGAAGGGGGAAGCCACACTATTGGTTTTCTCCTATTTCTGTTATCACTGTTGCTGCTGCTGATCCTGTGTACATGACCAGCGTTTTAAGTAAGTATATACTGTAACAACAACAACAACAAAAAACTTGTCAAGAAACAAGTGTTAATCACATAGACTTTTTCCATACTCAATTATCTCCTTTAATAGCAACTTTTGTTGTCATAATGTCTATCTAAACTTGTATTTGTGACATTCATTTTTTTTCTCATAAACAGTAGATTTAGTGAATTAGAGAATATTTAGTTTAAAAAACAACTAGTCAAATGGGCTTCAACATTTGGTGGTAATGTTCATTTTACAGCTTTAAGGTTTGGCTATTATCTAAAACTGTGTGATTTTATCATTTCTTGATTTGGCAAACAAATTGTTAGAGAACTGGCTTATGCAAGAAAATAAAATGAAATAAATTGTCAAAAGACAAAATATGTTAAAAGTAACCTGAGACAATAAAGATGAAAGAAGACAGGAGTCCCAAGGAGGACCAGCCTCCTCCTCCTCCTCTTGCTCATCCTCCTCCTCCCATCTTTTCTTCCTCCTCCATCTTTTCCTTCTCCTCCTCTGCCTCCTCCTCCTCCTTCTCCTTACCTTTCTCTTCCATCTTTTCCTTCTCCTCTTCCTCCTCTCCCTCCTCATCCTCCTCTTCCTCCTAGCTATTATTTTTATTGTGACTCAGAGTTCCCTTCATTTACATGGATGTTAAGTTGTTTTTGAGTTCTTGAGGGGAAATGTAATGACCAGAGTAGTTATGACCTGATTTAATTCTCATCAAACCATGCTCCATTTAATGATATCGTGTGTCTGAGAGTGAGAAGAAATTTCACATAATATTTAATAAAACCATGTTAGAGAATAAAATTGTTTAAAATCCTAAATACATGCTATTGTAGTTAATTAATCATCTACTCTTTAATAATTTTCTTCAAATAAACTTAGCTAAGCATCAATCCATCAATTTATTAATGCCACCCCATTCACTAGTTGAAAAGAAAATAAGAAATGTTGGTTTTCATATAAAGAGTATTGGTTAATTGAATGAAATCATTAGGTTCTCCTTACAATGTTTATCAGCCCATTCAAAGTAGTATGCACATGTATAGGTTCTGAAGATGAAATTTGTATAATCATTTTTACAATCTAAGTGTTGAAAGAGAGAGTGTTTTATGTGGGAACAGTGGTTCAGCAGAGAGATCTGGTGCTTTCCAGAAGGTTTGGGTTTAATTCTCAGTGCACATGTGAGGCTCCACACGAGTCTGTAACTCCATATTCTAGGGACATCAAGCTCTATTTGTGTGTGTGTGTGTGTGTGTGTGTGTGTGTGTGTGTGTGTGTGTGTGCAGCAAATAGGCAAGTGGTGCACAGACACAAATGTACACAAACGACTCATATACATAAAGTAATAATAAAATGAAATAATAATAATAATAATAAAGAATGTAGATATTTTCAATTCATTGCTATGTTAGGAATCAATGTGCAAAATAGTACCAGTCTTAGGTCTGTTCATTATAGTGGGCTGGTCTGAAGATGCTTGAATTCTAATGCTAAATAATGTTCTCTAGATGTATGTGGGACTGTGATAGGCAGCCTATTTTGATGTGTGCGAATGGAGGAGATAGGAGGATGTTTGGAGTTTTTGTAGAAGTTAAATATATTTAGGGTAGACATAGCCATCATTAATTGTACATTAGGGGGATAGGTGGCTGCCTTTTGTTTTAGGAGTTGGGCCTTTAGGGTTTGACATGTTCTTTCCATTATTCCTTGGCCCTGGGGTTTGTGGGGAATTCCTGTATGTTGGGCAATTTCCCAGTGTGTGCAGAAGGTTTTGAATTGGGAGCTAGTGAAGGCTGGGCCATTAGCAGTTTTTATCTGTTGAGGAATGTCCATGATGGCAAAGGTGGAGAACATATGATGAATGAATCATTTTGAGTTTTCACCTGTTTGGGCTGTAGCCCATAAAAAATGTGAGTATGTGTCTATGGTGACAAAAACATATTTCTATCTACCAAATTGGGGAATATGGGTGACATCAATTTGCCATAAGGTATTGGACTTGAGGCCTCAGGGGTTGGTGCCTATCATTTGTGAAGCTGGGGTGGTAATGAGGGATGCACAAGAGGAGCAAGTCTTTATTATCCTCTGGAGTTGAGCAAGAAGGATGTGGGGGTGGGCTGCCTATCATAGTCCCACAGATGTGCTTGCCCCAACAAGCAGAACCTCACATACACAAAATGATGCTATGTGAACTTTCGCTCCAATTTAACTCATCAATAAAAGGCTATAGCCTATGAATGGGCAGTAGAGGAAGAAAGTTTGGACTTGAGGTGAGGGGATTGCAGGTACTGGAAAAGATAGAGAAGGTGAATAGAGGAGAAGATGCCATGCAGTAAGGGACTGCAAGACATGGCGATGAGGGCTGACTGGCTAATTGGAGTTAAGAGTGGCACAGATGGAACATGACAAGTTACAACTCAGGGATATTGATAGGATTGTAGATACTAATAGCTTAGAGGATAAATATCTGCCCAGCTCTAGTGATTTAAAGGGCTAAATACAAATATAAAGGTTTTGTGCCTTTTATGTGAACTAAATAATCTAAGGCAGATAGAAACACTACTTATTGAGATTAGACATTTAATAAAAGAAGTCATGTCTGCTCACGTGAAATATTAAGAGAATGTAGAAAATGGCACCTGGCTGAATAGACCTTTGGGAAAACACAAAACAAACATAATACATATGCTCAAATGTGTACCAACCAACTCCATTCACTGGGTATGTTACAAGTAATACCCATGCTCACCCAGTATTAAAACGTTCTCTTTTTCCCATGGCAAAAATCATTTACAAGCTGCATCCTTCAAGTAGCTGCTTCTGTAGGCTTTGGAGCTCACTTAAATTTGTTATTGAATCATGCATTTTTTCTGGTTTGTTTTTTTTGAGACAGGGCTTTTCTGTGTAGCTCTGGCTGTCCTGGAACTCACTCTGTAGACCAGACTGGCCAGACTCAGAAATCCGCCTGCCTCTACCTCCCAAGTGCTGGGATTAAAGGCACGTGCCACCACTGCCCAGCTAATCATGAATTCCTTAGTCATATCGTCTGTGTGAAACAATGCAACATTTTCACATTCTTATCCTTTTCACTTATAATAAAGCATTGACTGCTATGCCCCCAGTGCTTTAACAGCCTGGCATATATTTCATGCTTTCGGATAGCATGCTAATTTTTAGGAAGACTATCAACCATGTAGTATAATATATTTAAAAGATTCAAAGCTGTTGTAAGGCCAATAGATGTTTTCGTGAACACAGTTATTTAGAGCCCTGTAGAGTAGTGAGATTCCCATAGAAGATTAACTTCTGCTGTTCAGATAATGAACATAACAAACCACACAGCTAGTACATCTGAATATAATTTTTTACTCTGATTATCTAAGACAATTGCTCAGGTGGAAGGAGTACATTCTCCCCCCAAAAATTCTCATTGCCAAAGAATAATGATGGCATATAGAAACCACAACTAATACTCAGATACAAAAACCAAGATGAGTCAAACATGGTTAAAAGTGGTTTGTTTTCTTCAATGGCATGTCACTGTGCATACTAACTACAGGCAACACAAAATAAACTCAATTTTCCCTTATGTGTGTGAGGACTTTTGTTTCATTTTAGTGTGTTTTGGTACATTTTATATTTAATTTTTATGGTTTTGTGGTTAAGTATTTTCTTTATTTTTATTATTTAAATATTATTCATATTCATAAAAAGTGTTAACTTAATCTTTGCTTTCATTGAATATTCATTTAAAATGAATTAAAATAGTCTAATTGTAAAAAGAACTAGATGAGGTGATAAAACTGAGAAAAATTACTATGAAATCAATTTGTCTCCATTGTATTGGGAATAAAGTCAGATTCTTCCTCACCACTGTAACCATGGGACCAGAATATGAGATTATTTCTGTCTCCTTTACCTGGATTGCTCCAGTATCCCATAGTAGAGTCATCTTGGTCTTCCTTTGAAATCAAAGAAAAAAACAGAAAGTATATATTTTGATGTCTTAATTACTTTTCTATTGCTGTGATAAGACACCCTTGCCAAGTTGTAAAAGAATGCATTGAATTTGAGGCTCACAGTTCTGTAGAGTAGACGAGACCACGACCATAATGGCAGCAACCACACAGGCACGATATTAGAACTGTGTGGTCTACAGGCAAAGAGCTAACTGTGAGAGGTGTGTACTTCTGAAATCTCTAAGTCCAAACCCAGGGACACACCTCTTCAACAAGATCACACCTGCTGACACTTCTTCCTAAACAGTTACACCAACTATGGACCAAGCATTCAAATAAATGAGCCCATGGAGACTTCCTTACTCAAAGAACCACATCTAGCTCCATGTTTTCCTGGAGAAGTACCTTCTGTAGGCTTCAGATCAGGGGGCACATGCTCTACGTGCTCCCTCAGATGGAAGCACTTCTCACTTGCTCCTCTGTACCTTTTCTGGTAATTATTGGACTGATAACACTCTTCAGATCTCAGTGAAACTACTTGAAGACTAAATGTCTTTCTCACCTGTCAGTGAAACGTATCTCATGAAACAGACATTTAATAAGTATTTGCTCCATTTCCATCCCTGTAATTCTTTCAGACAGGAACAATTATGGGTAAGAGTTGTGACTATAGGATGGCAACCCCATCCTTCACTTGATGCCCTGTCTTCCTGCTGGAGGTGGGCTCTATAAGTTCCCTCTCCCTACTGTCGGCCATTTCATCTAAGCTCTCTCCCGCTGAGTCCTGAGAGGTCCCTGGTGCTTTCTCCTATCTCCCGAGGTTGCCAGTTTCCATTCCTTCTGCTGGCTCTCAGGGCTTCAGTTCTTTTTCCTCACCCAATACCAGATCAGGTTCCCCTCTCCCCCACTCCCAAATGAAGAGGAGCCCAAGGAAAAGAAGGTCCAGCAACAGGCCCAAAGTGAGATCTAGCTCAAGGGGAGGTTCCAAGGCCTGACACTATTACTGAGGTTATGGAATGCTCACAAAAAGGGACCTAGCATGACTGCCCTTTGAAAGGCCCAACACGCAGCTGAAAGAGTCAGATGCAGATATTTGCTTCCAACCAATGGGCAGAAACAGCTGTCCCCAGTTGTTGAATTAAGGAAGACTGAAAGAAACTGAGGAGAAGGGTGATCCTGTAGGAGGACCAGCAGTCTTAATTAATCTGGACCCCAAGATCTCTCAAACACTGGACCACCAAACAAGCAGCATACACCAAATGATATGAGGCCCCCCAACACACGTAAAGTAGAGGACTGCCAGTTCTGTGTTCATTCAGAGATGATGCACCTAACCTTCAAGAGACTGGAGGACCCAGGGAGATTAGAGGTCAGGTGGGGTGGTGGTGGGGACATCCACATGGAGACAGGTTGGTGGGGAGGAGTTATAGAATGTGGAACAGTTAGAGGGTGGATGGGGTGGGGGGAGATAAAATATGGAGTGTAAAAAAACAAATTAATAAAAAAATAAGTATTTGCTAAATAAGTAAATACATATATAAATATATCAAGAGTAGATAAAGAAATTTTTGGCAAAATAAAATAACCTAAACTTCAGCACTGAATGCATACTAGTGTATACTTGTGGGAAAACAAATGCACTAGATGGGACTATTTATTGATTATTCTATATTATGTTTTCCTTTATATTTATTTTTAAATTAGCATTTTATTATTTATTTATTTTGATTGATTCACTTTACATACTGATAACATACTGTACTCCCCTGACACAGACGGGCCTCACTTGGGGTCCCCGATCTGAGTGGAACGGGTCTCTTGGTTGCAGGTGAGCTAGGATTTGGCAAATGAGTGACAGACAGTCCATAGGAGAGAGGGTGTAGAACTGAATGTATTCTCATAAAGTGAACACCAGTGTTATAAAGTACAGAGAACAGAGGGGTAGGATGTCACAGTAGGCAAAGTACATTGAAGTTACTTGACACAAAACAGAGGAATGACTTCAAAGGGACTTACAGGAGCCAGGTAATATTTACAGTTAAGATAAAGCAGTTCTGCCTAGGGTCAGCTAAAGACAAGTAAGGATTTTACACCCTAGTCACAATTTGTGCTTCTCCTTTGAGCCTTGTGAAAGCTAGCACCAGGGGGTTCTGCACTAGCAGACCTTCTCATGAATAATGCAATACCACAACCCCCCTATTTCCTAGGCCTTGGTAAATACTGAATTTTGAGCTCCTACCTTTAAGGAATTTTTAGGACTTTGGAACACTGGTGGGAACTTTACTTATGGTAAAAATTCAATCTTTAGAGGCATTAATAATGCTGAGAGAGCGCATACACCATACTAACATGTGGGTAGGGTTCGTGTATATAGATTATTGGAAATGCCAGGACTCCAGGAGGCTGAGTCTCCTTGAGACACTTTTTCCTCAGGACTCCTCCAGGTTTTTAGACCTTTGTGAGTCCCATCCCCTTCTTCTCTGAGAAGGGGGAAGCCTCTCTGGGTACTAACCCACCCTGACATGTCAAGGCCCTGCAGGCCTAGGAATATCCTCTCCCACTGAGGCCAGACAAGGCAGCCCAGTTAAGAGAATGAGATACATAGGCAGGCAACAGAGTCAAAGACAGTTGTTGGGGGACCTGCATGAAAACCAAGCTGCACAAGTCCTACACATGTGATGTGGGAGGGAGTCAGTGCAGCCCATGTATGCTCTTTAGTTGGTGGTTCTGTCTCTGGGAGCCAGAAATGTTCTAATTTAGTTGACTCTGCTGATCCTCTTGTGGGCTCCCTATTCCCTCAGGGTACTTCAAACTTTCCCGAAACTCTTCCACAAGACTCTCAGAGCTCCATCTAATATTTGGCTGTAGTTCTCTGCATCTGTCTACAGCTGTTTCAGCCAGAGAACAGTTATGCTAGGCTCCTGTCTGCAAGTATAACAGAGCATCATTGATAGTGTGAAGGATTAGTTCTTGTCCATAGGATAGGTCTTAATTTGGGCCAGTCATTGGTTGGCCACTCCCTTAGACTTTACTCCATCTTTGTTTCTATATTTCTTGTAGGTGGGTTTCATTTTGGGTTCAAGGTTTTGTGGGAGAGTTGGTGTTCTTTGTCCTCCACATCCTCCAATGAGTCCTGCTTAGCTACAGGAGGTGGCCACTTGAGGCTTCATATCCCCCACTGCCAGGAGTCTCAGCTAGATTAACCCTCATAGACTTCCTGGAGTCTCCCCAATTTCAGGTCTCTGCTCTACCCCTGCAGATTTCGTTAATTCTTTCTTCCCTCGCTCCATGGCTCCCTCTATACCTGATCATGCACCACACCACAAGTGCATGTCCACAAGGACGCTTGCTCAGTTAAAGTTACCATCTAAAAGCTGCATACCCACTATTATAAACAAGGAATGAAATCTCTAAGAAATTAAATAACTCAACTAAAGATATAGTTCAATGTATAATAAATCAGGATTTAAACATTCTTTCTTCATATATTTGTATTCCTCAGAGACAAAGCTAAAACTAGAATACAGTAAGTGAACAAGGTGCTCGCACAGATATTCCCATGTCTGTTTCTGAGCTGAGTTCTCAGTTTCTTTACTGATTCTCTGCATGGCTTTCTGTAGCATTTTATGCTCACTGTTTTATCACACAGGGCTGTCTTGCCACTTTCTTATCTCCCTTCAGATAAGGGCTCAGTTTGAGAAAATAACACTGGAACAATTGTAATTATTTCTCCTGAAAACACCTCAGAAAAAGTATTACTGGGAAGGGAGGTTGATTTGCCTTTAGAAGCAATGGAAATACTGTTCTCATACTGGATTTCATTATACTGTGGACAATGGGGACTCAAATACTTTGCATGAGTTAGAATGGGATAGAAGAGCCCGAGACTCTCCAGCAGGGGAGAAGCTAGGGAGCCATAGGCACACCGATTTGTATTTAGAGAATATTGCAAAGGTACTAGCCATGTGAAACAATCTTTTTCTCCTATTTGGTAGAAGTTGAAATAGTATTGAAAAATGAACTTCTTAACAGGATTGCTGTGGCACTCTGCCCTCTGCCTTTTACTGATATAAACTAAGAGATGTGGTGTTCTTATTCTTTAAGGAAATGCATTTTGGGATTAGAACTAAGGTGGCAGGGATATTCCAGATGATAATGAATTTGCTGTAAAGTTCCAAGGAAAAGCAGGTTGCAATATAGTCTCCATAAAGCATAATTTGTAACTTTGTGTGATGATGAAACGTAAAAACTTATACACATACAGTCACACACACATGCACATGCACACACTGTCACACAGATACACACATACACACAGTCACACACATAATCAAACACCCACATACAAGCACACACACACACACACATACACACACACAAAATCAAACACACAGTCACACAGTCACATACACAGTCACACACACATATGCACACACATATGCACACACAGTCACACATACATCAACACACATAAAGTCACACACCTGCACACATGCACACACACATATACACACATGCACAGAAACACAAGTACACACACAAAAACACAATTATATTAAATAAAGATAGAGAAAGGTTCCATATTATTCTTTTTACTCAGATGTTCTTTTTTCCTCACAAAATGTTTTCTTTTGAATCATTTGTTTGTGTTTTTATTCTACTATTGAGAGGTGTGTGTGTGTTTGTGTGTGTGTGTGTGTGTGTGTTTGTGTTGGTTTTAGATTTGAACATTCAACAAATTTCAACCTTAAGAAAAAATGCTGAACTTTTTGTTTGGTTGGTTGGTTGGTTTTTTCGAGACAGTGTTTCTCTGTGTAGCCCTTGCTGTCCTAGAACTCTATAGATCAGGCTGGCCTTGAACTCAGAAATTCACCTGCCTCTGCCTCCCAAGTGCTGTGATCAAAGGTGTGCACCACCATGCCACCATTGCCTGGCGCTTGTTGTTTGTTTGTTTGTTTGTTTTTTGTTTTTGTTAATGCTGAGTTTTTAATAAGGGCTTTCAAATGTTGCAAATATAACATCAGTTAATGTCTGCAGAATGAAAGAATACACCAGGAATTAATACAATGAGTGAGAGAAGATATTCAGTAAATCGTTGTGTCAGAAATGTCCTTAAGTTGTATGGTGAAACAGTATAATTCTGTAATTTATATGAACTGTAAAAATAGAAACTAATTCGACTCCTGATATCAAATGAATAAAATTAATATACAAGTTAGGAAATGAGGCACACAATCACTTTCAACTTCATACTGGCCATTCCGGCTACAGTTTGGCAGACTTTCTCCCTGATAGTAAACGGCTGACCTTGTGTTTGCTGCTATTCACTAGTCATAAACTACAGTAGTTTGGGGTGTTTGCACTGATGCTGGCTCATTCTCAAGTGAACAGGGTTTTTCTGAACAGAAAAAGTTTAAGCTGCCCCCAAAATTTTGTAATTCTGTGCGACAATTCCTGCCTTTTATGTCCTGCCCCTTCATTTTGAGAGGTAGAATGTTATTAAGAGACACAATACTGACATCCTTTGATTGCAGTACATTACTAAAGCTATTGTGTTGTTATTGATTTTACTCTCCTGCTATGATGACTTTAAAAATTCAGTTTTGTCATGATTCATAGAAGAGGAGATTTCATAAAAATCTTAGAACATTCTCATAAAGTCTTAGAACCTAGTGCCATGGAGTAGTAGGAGCTAGGATATTATGGATTCTTTTATGTACCCAAATAATATTCTATCAAGGGCTTATGTCATAGATTTTATCCATATGTCAGTTGATAAGCATCTGGGTTATATCTACTTTTTATTATTATAAACAATGCCCTATGAATTTTGTAAGACTTTTTTAAAAATATGGACAGATGTTTTCAATTGTTTTGAGTATATATCTGCATATAGGATGCTGGATTATATTCCCACCCACCCAGTTAAAATTTGAGTAATTGCCAAAATATATTCTGTAGTGGCTACATTATTTGATAATCCTATAAGTAATGTATATGACTTCCAGTATTTACTTCATAGTCATTGCCATTGTCTTGAAATCTTACTTGGGGTGTGGTGTGGTGTGTGTGTGTGTGTGTGTGTGTGTGTGTGTGTGTGTGTGTGCATACAAGTGTCCTGAGATGTGTGCATAGACCAAAGTAGGATACACCATGTCCCCTTTATCACTTTCCACTGTATTTTGGTGAGGTAAAGTTTTTCATGGAATCCAAGGACAAGCTAGTGGCTAAGAAGCCCTAGGAGTCTTCCTGCCTCTTTCAACTTCCTCTGGCAGCAGGGTCACATGCATTCATACCTATGCCCACATTTTATTTGTGTCCTGGGGATTTGAGTTCAGGTCTTAGTGTTTGCAAGAGCAAGTGCTCTTTATCCACTGAATCATTTCTTCAGCTCCTCACAAATATATTTTTGTCTTAATTATAGCCATTCTAAGAGGTGTACTATATAATGGCTCCCGTTTCCCAGTCACAGGTATGAGAGTAAACCCTTAATATTCTTTATTTCTTATAGTATTCCTGATATAATTAATTCTCTTCTTATGGAAATTACATTCTAATTCTCTTCTCTGGGGTTATGATAAATCTTACTTTGCATAAACTCAACACCAAACACACATTGAATATATGCTGTGGGCAAATATATTTCATTAAACTATTAGAGTCACCCTATCTCTGCTGTCAGAAAAGCAAATTACAGTGCTGGTCTATTCTCTGACAATACTGAATAATCTATATAGATTTGAAATTTTATTGTAAAAGCTACAGTGTTCCTGGAGCCCTTGATTTTTTGTCAGGGATATCAAATTCTTTTTTACATGTGTGTTCTTAAATAGCCTACTAGAAAGGGACTTATTTCTTCAGAAGACTTAGCACATGACAAATATATACCAAGTTCACTCAATGACACAGAAGCCATAGGGTAAGGCCAGCAAGAAGGAGGGTTTTAATACAATACAATTTAATTAATGAGATCTTACTCCATAAGCCCTAATCACACAATGCTGGAGGGTACCTGTGGTGAGGTGATGAGAGAGAGAGAGAGAGAGAGAGAGAGAGAGAGAGAGAGAGAGAGAGAGAATAATATTTATTGATAGACTAATGGATTGGGTTGAAAATTGCATCAGCAATATGAAAGAAAAGCTCATGAGTTTGTTAGGCAGAAAATTGCCATTATTCACTTCATCAATGATGTCAAGTTAATCTTTAGTCCTGAAGGTTGGATGCAAGAGAACAGAACATCTTCCAAAATATTTTTCTCATTGTGTGCTTTTATTCTAGAAATATTTAAAAAGCAGTATGAGCAAGGCTGTTCACTAAAATGCTACCACAGGGTTTATAGTTTGCAATTTTCAAAAACAACAACTGAGGGCTGCTGCCCCTCATATAGTATGCAAAACTGAGCTTTGAGTAAGATGGAGAAAAACAGAGGCAAACCCTATATTCCCAGCAGGCAAAATATTGTTTGACATTTTTAATCATAAGGAAGCACACAGCCTAGTGGGGCAAAAGTAAAGCACTTGTGCATGTCAAATAACATGTTCCCTTTAATTATTTCAGATTCCTTTGTTAGTGGTTCTGATTCTTACAGAATAATTAAAGGTTACAAAGAACACATTAAATGTCTACATGACTGTGGAGGTGTCGACCCAGATGAAAATGGAGAACCAAGTTCCAAGCTAGATTTGGGAAGGTATGGAATCCATGTTCAGGTAGCCATTTCTTTCCCCCTGTGTCTCTCTTCCATGCAGTTTCGTTTCATTATGCAGGATACACAGATGCCCCACTCTTGCCTCCAAAGACTTCAGCATTATTATATAAAAGGAGTCAGGAAGATAGTTAAGAGTAAAAGGAAGTGAATGACTACCTGAAAACAGTTTTCAGGACACAGCAGGACAGTTGCACCTATGAATTCAGAGCAGTTGTGATAGCATGCACAAGGCATGCATAAGGTCACAACACAATCCCAACAAGGAGGAGAATTGGTAACAATGAGCCCTCCTGAAGCCTAGTGAAGTCATTCTTCTCAATCAAAGGCTGCTGTGAGATGGGAAGTCAGTTTTCTTTGATCCTGTGGCCACTGGTGGGTTGACTAAATTCCAGTGAAGGTCATGCATCCAAGAGAAAGGGGGGGGAGGAAGAGAGGGAGAGGAG
>NC_034590.1:163167729-163186493 GCF_900095145.1 Mus pahari | reverse complement strand
GGAGAGGAGAGGGAGGGGAGAGGAAGGGCAGGGGAGAGGAGGGGGAGGGGGAGAGGGAGGAGGAGAGGGAGAGAGGAGGAAGAGAAGACACAAGTAGAGAGAGAAGAGGAAATATTTCTAGGGGGATTGAGCGAATGAAGATGAATATGGTCAAAATACATTGCATGGAATTCTAAGAGAACTACTAAAAACAACAAAAATTTGAAAGGCATGCATTTAATGTCTTATCCTAACTGACAAGGGTTAAATAACACACTTTGGCCTTCTTCCTCAAGAGTGACTCATGGAGAGACAATTAAGATTAATACCATCTAGGCTTCCTATTGTGTTTGCCTGTGCTGCCTGTTCTCTTTGAGAGACTGGAGGGTGGTTTGGGCTGTGGATTGTGATGAAAATGATTTTAGATTCAGAATTGAGGCAACAGGCTACGGGTTTGATAAATGCAAATTATTAGGCATTATGAAGTCTAGTCAATTCTTAAAATATTACTTTAACCCATCAGTACTCATGGCCAAACTGGCACATCGGAGTTGGTTTGGTGGCACAAGCACTTGGGATGTTTCGACAGGAAATCTGGTGAGTTTAAGACTAGGCTAAGCACTATACCCAGTTAAATTTAAGGTTCATTTTAGATACAATGCGGATGCTTGGGTTGTTTTGTTTGTTTGTTTGCTTGGTTGGTTTAGGTTTGGTATCTTTTTTTATTCTCCTAATATTCTATTTCTTGCTTGGGGTTTTGCATAATTTAGGGATACCGCCTAAGGTCCCATGCATCAGGCAAGCATTCCATTATCCAAGCTGTCACCCAAGACCCTGGATTCAGCTTAAAAGAAGGGTAAGAAGACAATAATGATACAAAGGCATATTCTGAAGCTCTTGTTTTGTTGCTGTATATATGTATACACCTTTTACTAGGCGATGATTTCGATTTGCCTGCTTTTTTCTATGATGTAGTTTAAAATTATTTTGATGCTGTTTGTTTTTCAATTTTCTCATTTATTTACATCATAGAAGATCTTCCAACTGGTAAAAGGAAACATGTCCCGCGCTAACCGTCTCTCTCGCCAGCAAGAACGACGCGGCACACAAACAGGATCCTTCTGCAGCAAAGCTTTAATGCTCTTGAGAGGGAGAGCATAAGCTTCCAACAGGCAAAGGGCGAAGACGCCGAGTCCCCAAACCACCTCCCTTATATAGGAGATTTGTCTCGCCTCGGACGTGGCAATACCTAATAGGCCAAATCTGGGTCACGCGAGGTGACGTAGGAAGCGAGCACTTTGGCACGGAGAGCGGGGAAACGCTGACGCATGCGTGGTGAGGTCATTTATCACCTTCTGCAGGCGGATGTCGGCGCCATCTTGTAACGGCGACATGTGAGGCGGCGCCCCACAGAAACATGCTCCACTATGTTCATAGCAGCCTTATTTATAATAGCCAGAAGCTGGAAAGAACCCAGATGTCCCTCAATAGAGGAATGGATACAGAAACTGTGGTACATTTACACAATGGAGTACTACTCAGCTATTAAAAACAATGAATTTATGAAATTCTTGGGCAAATGGATGTANCTGGAGGATATCATCCTTAGTGAGGTAACCCAATCACAAAAGAAGTCACTAGATATGCACTCACTGATAAGCAGATATTAGCCCAGAAACTTAGAATACCCAAGATACATTATGCAAAACGCAGGAAAACCAAGAAGGATGACCATTGTGTGGATACTTCATTCCTCGTTAGAATAAGGAACAAAATACTCATGAAAGGATATAGGTACAGAGACAAAATTTAGAGCTAAGATGAAAGGATGGACTATCCAGAGACTTACCCCATCCGGGGGATCCATCCCATCATCAGCCACCAAACCCAGATACTAATGCACATGCCAGCAAGATTCTCCTGAAGGGACCCTGATATAGCGGCCTCTTGTGAGGCTATGCCAGTGCCTGGCAAACACAGAAGTGGATGCTCACAGTCAGCTATTGGATGGAACCCTGGGCCCCCAATGGAGGAGCTAGTAAAAGTACCCAAGGAGTTGTAGGGGGCTGCAACCCTGTAGGGGCAACAACAATATGAACTTACCAGTACTCCTGAGCTCGAGTCTCTAGCTGCATATGTAGCAGAAGATGGCCTAATCAGCCATCATTGGGAAGAGAGGCCCCTTGGTCTTGTAAACTTTATATAACCCAGCACAGGGGAAGGCCAGGGCCAAGTAGTGGGAGTGGGTGTGTAGGGGAGCAGGGGCGGGGGTGGGGTATAGGGAACTTTCGGGAAAGCATTTGAAATGTAAATGAAGAAAATAATAATAAATACATTAATTTTTTCTCATTTATTTACATCACAAATGCTGTCTCCTTCTGGTTCCCCTCTCACAGATTTCCTCCCCTTTCCCCCTCGCCTTCTCCTCTGAGAGGGTGGGCCTCTCATGTGTATCTCCCTACCCTGGCATATCAAGTCTCTGCAGGATTAGGCCCATCCTCTCACACTGAGGCCAGGCAAGGCAGCCCTGTTGGGAAATGAATTCTAAAGTCAGGATATAGCTTTAAGGATGTCTTAGGCCCCTGTTGCTAGGGAACCAACATAGAGACTGAGCTGTATGTCTGTTACATATGTGCTGGGAGCTTGGTTCCAGGTGGTATGTGTTCTTTGGATGGTGGCTCAGTCTATAATAGCTCCCAGGGTTCCAGGTTAGTTGACTCTGTTGGTCTTCCTGTGTAGATCCTGTCACCTTCATGGCCTTCAATCCTTCCCCTAACTCTTTCATAAGAGTCCTTGACCTCTATCCAATGTTTTTCTGTGTGTATGTGCATCTGTTTCAATCAGCTGCTAGGTTGAGCCTCTCAGAAGACAGTTATGCTAGGCTCCTGTCTGCAAGCATGGCAGAGTATCATTAATAGTGTGGGTACAATTCAGATACTTGAAACAGTGGATGGAAGAGGGAAATCTCATGAGTGTACACTTCAGAGACAGATTTTCCAGTATTTGGCTATTGTTGAACTAATGTTTTCATTGAACAGATAAAAGAGATTCTGGAATCTGTCACTTGGAAGGTATGATTTTGTAGGTCTATTCTTTTGATCACAGACCCTGGAGAGCCTAGGGAAGATACAATGTTCATCTTTGTGTCTAAGGACTAAATGTCTGACATTTCTCAGGAACTCAAATACCAAAATAACAAATCTAAGTGCCCAAATGAATGAATGAAATTAGGATGTGCTCAAACATGGCTTCTGGGAAGGCTCATCATCTTTCCACACTGTGGTTCCATGATGGAGATCTATGGGGTTGTATATTCACAGGCACTGAATTCTAGGTAAGGCAACCCTTTCTATTTTAAAGCAAAGTTTGTTGGATTCATTACTTGTTTCCAGGATCTAGTTCCCTCGTTCTTTCTCTCACTGACTCCCACTACAGCATTTGTTCAGTTGTACTCTCGCCAATACAGCCCAAGTTCTTGATTTGTTTTTCTTTTGCTATTTTACTTTGGAGACCTTACACTGGAGAGCCCAACTAACAATTTTCCTTTGTAAGAGAGTATGGAAGACTGTTGCACTATATTGTGATTTCTTTTTATTGGATATTTTCTTTATTTATATTTCAAATGTTATCCCCTTTCCCAGCTTCCCCCTGGAAGCCCCCTATCCCATCCCCACACTCCTGTTTCTGTGAGGGTGTTTCCCCACCCTCCTACCCACCCACTCCCTCCTACTTGCTCTCCAATTACCCTACATTGGGGCATTGAGCCTTCACAGGATCAAGGGCCTCTCCTCCCATTGATCCCCAACAAGGCAATCCTCTGCTACATATGCAACTGGAGCCATGGGTTCCTCCATGTGTACTCCTTGGTTGATGGTTTAGTCCCTGGAAGCTCTGTGGGGTGGTGGTCTGGTTGGTTGATATTGTTGTTCTTCCAATCGGTTTGCAAACCCCTTCAGACCCTTCAGTCCTCTAACTTCTAACATGGTGGCTCACAACCATCTGTAATGGGATCGCATGCCCCCCCCCCCGTATGTCTGAAGAGAGCTACAATGTACTCAGAACTGGACATCCCTCTGAAACTCAGTGATCAGAGTCTGTAGTATGCATTTTCTTTCTTCCCTGAACTTCATTTCTTCATACCCCCTCATGCAATCTCTACATTCATCATTCTTTTGATTTGTGGTTTCCCCTTGGTCCTATGGCCCCTCTAGTGACTGCTGCTCATTTTGCTATCAGTGCTACATCTGAGGCTGTCAGTTGCAGGTCTTGTGGCAATACCTCCTTTGGACTGTCTGTGCATAGATCCTGTGTGTGCCATTTGCACCTTGACCTGACAGCTGCTCAGGGATGCTTCCTTTTCCAGTGCCAAGGGGGCAGACACTTTGCTGCTCTTGAGATTCAGGCTTCTAGCCACTCTGTAATCACTAATGCCACTCCACTGCCACTGCTTTTTGCTCATGTCACAAGTTTCATAAACTCTACTAAAAATAGCTAAGATATGGCGACTGGGCAGGAATCTCTTCCTGGGCCTAATGATGAAACATTTAGCAACTCCCATCCAGTTCCCCACATGTGCCCCCAAACCTTTGTTTAACTAGGAAGGGGTGTTCTTATCATTTCTTTGACCATGCATCTGAAGGTTTTTGTTTATAAAACTCAATGCAGTAGCCAAAGCAGGCTGTCTGGAAACCGTTGGAAAGCAGACTCATCCCAGCCTGGGTGGAGATCATCCAAGGGAAGGACTGATGTAGCTGGCTGGAAGCAGTTCTTTCTGGAATAAAGCAAACACTCAAGAGGCTTTCCTGTGTCATCCTTGCAAACCGCCCGGTTCCTGGTATAAAGGTGGTTCAACACAATGTTCACTTAACTTGCAGCCAGAATAACAAGGGATACCCATCGCCTGTCATTCACGAGTCAACACACTCCATTCCTCTGATAGTTCATCTTCACTGCTCACTGTAAAATGTTTTTAGGTAACCATGGAAACGCATCTTGAGATGTATTTATGAAGTTAGTGCTAGAAAGGTTTAACTGAGCAAGGAAGATGTACATGTTCTGTGAGCAGCACCAATGCATTGGAGGGTACCTCAGGCTTTGAAAATACTGTTAGAAGTAAAATTTATTATTGCTTACAATGTTAGTAATACTAAGAACATTAAATGCAGCTTGTATGTTATGAGCTAATCTTATCTGAATCCACATAACATAATTAGCCAAAAAAAAAAACCAGAATATAAAAGTACAAAGTATAAATTTTAAAACAGCAAATGTCTTAAATTTGTGATTTTGTACTTACACACCTGTGTACAAATGTAAAGCAAAATATATTTTAATTTTTGTTGTTGAATAGCAATTATGATGTAGATTCCATTAGGTTAAAGGACTAAGAAGGAACACTTCACTTTTAGTGGTTGTTGGTTCTGTATAGGATGAACCAAAATGAAAATATATATCTCCTTTGATTCAGACATTTATTAATAAGTAGGGTTTTGCATTTATTCCCTATTGATTTCATTCTATTCAGATATACAGTAACAAACAATACCAATGGATTCCCTATTTTTACAGAGATTTTATTCTACTTAGAGAGAGAACCAGGCCTTGGATGGGAAAATAAAGACATAAGCAAAAAGATAGATGAATAAAATTTTGTAATAGTGGAATTAATTTGGATTTTTAATCCGGAATGAGCTACAATCCAAAAACAAAAGACACAGGCTTTTGATCTGGATCTTTAGAAACAGTAGCATGGTGGTACACACCTTTAATCTCAGGAGTCAAAGCCAAGCTTAGGCCATGAGGGAGTTGGAAAACAGAAAGCTGGTAATAGAACAAGAAGGCCATATTCTATAACCAGCAAGAAGCAGAACTTGGCAGCTTCAGCCATGTGGCTCTGGCTTTAGAGTCAAAAATAGAAGAGACTACTTAGACAATTGATGGCGGTTAGCTGGAGCTAAGCAATTAGTGGTGATTAAGAAGAGACCAGCACCGCTGAGGTAAAATCTTCTGGCAAGTCTTTTCTGAGATCACAAAGGAGCTGTGTATTCTCTTTGTAGTTCATTGTGTAGTTATTCAATGACCTGGCTGCCTAACAAGAGCTGAACAAGTCCAAGGCCAACAAGGATCCTACCACAGAAGAGGAAAGTCTTTCAGGTCTCCACTCTTAAATAAAGAATTATAGGCAAAGCTGTGATAGCCAAGGTTGTCTCTTTTGTTGTAGCCAGACTTGGTAATATGTAAGAATCACCCAGGTGGGAATGGTTTTGAAGGTATGAATGGGGCATGGAGAGCATTTGAGGCTTGGATTTGTGACATTGGTACAAGAGACTATGAAGTTGAAGTTGTCTTGGAGAACTTAGGATATTAGAGATGTCAAAGCCGTGGGATACCTGCTGATAAATGCTGCTATCAGGAGGGGGAATGAGCCCAAGAGAAATAAATGTTTCAGTCATGAATGATGAAAGAAGCTGGACATGAGACATAGAGCTGCAGAGTGTAGAGTTTTCTGGCTTTTGGACTTCCTTTGACCCAGCGTTTTCTCACTATGATACTTTGTATTGCTACTGTAGATCCTGCAATGTTTGGGGTGTATGATCTTCTTAATGATGTCGATTGTGTAGGGGATTACTGTTAAATGATCAGATGAATCTTAGAAAAGACTTTGAACTTTGGACTTTTAACATTGTTGAGACATTTACAGGCTATGGGAATTTGGACTAAACATATTTTGCATTATGGTATGCCCAGGTATGGCCCTCATAGACTCATGTGTTTGAATAAGCCTATGTGGGCTACGGAGTAGGAAGTGGTGGTTTGAATATGTTTAGCTCAGGGAATGGCAGTTTTCAGATGTGTGGCCTTGTTAGAGTAGGTGTGGTCTTGATGAGGAAGTGTGTTACTATGGGCATGGGCTTTAATACCCTTGATGTAGCTGCCTGGAAGTCAGTCTTCTTCTGAATGCATTTGGCTCAAGATGTAGAACTCTCAGGTCCGTCTTCAATACCATGAATGCCTGGATGCTGCCATGCTTCCTGTCATGATATTAGACTGAACTTCTGAATCTGTAAGCCAGCCCCAACTAAATGTTGTCACTTATAAGAGTTTCCTTGGCCATAGTGTCTTGTTTCAGGGATGGAAACCCTAAGACACTACCCACTCTACTTCAATGTTCCCTAAGCTTTGGGCATAGAAGTTGTGTTGTGGATTATCTACTGGAGCTAGGCATCCCACAGTCAGTTGTTCTCTGTTGACCTGTCATGGTTTTCCATAATGTTCTCCATCTGCTTCAAAAAGAAGGTTCCTTTATGGAGAGCAAGAGCTACATTTATCTATAAGGATGCAGTGTCACTTGTGTTAATAACAACCTTCAGGGACATCTTGCCATGTTGATCATTACTGTGGATCATGGGTGTCACAGATATACGGGTTCCTTCCACTACTTTGGAAATCCGTAGAGCACCTTCAGTTGCTATGAAAGCTAGTCTTCTGGAAAAGTTCAACTTAGATCTCCTGCGTCTTCAGCAACAGGGACTTACTTTCAACCTCAGGGAGACGGCAGAGGTCAATGGCAATAGCCAGTGTATTGATTTGGGAACTCCTTGGGCTCCTTTGAACAAAAGCTTACATGGGGGTGGTTCTTATGGCCAGTAGTTGTTTTAAAGGTAACACTAAGGATCCTTGTCAACCTCATAAAGAATTATATTGGTTTTAGTTACCTGAAGTTACATACAACACATATAAATGAGTGTGTGTGTGTGCATGTGTGTGTGTGCGCATGCGCGCACGTATGAAACACATTCAAATACCATTTTCCACTTGTGCTAACAATGCTGTCCTCAAGAGCCATAAGCTAATATTTGTGTATTTTCTTTAGAAAAATATCTGTTCAAGTAACTCCTCTGCTTTGTTTTGATGCACTTGAATTTCATCTTTGCTAAAGATGGGTCATCAGATTAAATTTATTTTACTTCAGCTTGTTCTGGGACATTTGTGTTTATAACAGAGTTCTTAAATTGGACTATCCTACAATCTGATGATATCAATTAAGATATTTTAAATGGCACGAATGAAATGTGCTGTATTGATTGGTGTGTTTATTCTGGTAAGGGAAAAAACAAAATTAATTAATCTTTAAGAAATAGTGCATATTTCCTAAAGTATTTTGTATTAAATAGTATACTGGGTAAAACTCCAAACTTAATATAAAATACTCCATAAAGGTGATGAAATAAAGGAGGTTGGTTGAATAAAGAATAGACAGATTGAACCATGGTAAGAGAAATGTATTCAAAATTACTGAGTTCCATGCTGGATCATCTGCCAGATGTTACAGCATCCAAGTATGTCATCCAGAAAATACAGATGGTAGCAACTCAGAAAGATCTGTGTCTGGAGAGTGATGTCCACAGAGGAGTAGGAATTAATCCTACCTATTTTTTAACTTAGAGGACTTTATCAGATCAAATCAACACAACTCTAAATGTAAAGATCAACTTACACTAATGGTTCCACTCAAATTTCAAACCTGTGAACAAAGTAAACATGATCAGTTTAGGCTATGGAGCTTGTATTGAGTTGATATTAGATTTTAATAAAACATGGGAACAGGACCAAAAAAAAGCTGGTAGGTGTTTGAATTCATTTTACTTGTATTACATTGCTATAAAGAGACGCCATGATCATGATAAGCCTTGCAAAGGAAAGCATTAAATTGGAGACTACTTAGCATTTCACGGATTTAATCCCTTGTCACCATAGTGGAGAACATTGGTATGAAGGCAGACATGCTTTCTTGAAAGTTTACATCTAGCTAGAACCATAGGCTGAAGTAAGGAGAGGGAGAGTCCTGGTTAAGCTTTCTGAAACATCAAAACCCACTGCCAATGACACACTTCCCCTACCAAGGTAAGGCCAAAGCTATTAATTTCTCTCAAGTAATGTTCAAGCATTCAAATATATAAGCCTATGGAAGTCATTCCTATTCAAAACAGAACAGTGTTGTTACATGTAAAAGTAACTTTTAGTCACCTGATGTAAGTGTTGTCTAAGAGGCTTACTGCTGAATAAGGTCACCCTTCTTAGTTCTTTCAGAACTTTGGCTGACTGGCTCAACTCAGCTGCTCTGACTTAAGGCTTCTCTCCAGGCTAACTGGTTCAAACTGACTTCTCTTGGCTTCTGACTGAATTACTCTCCTTAGCCTCAAACTAACTCTGGCAATTTCTTCTAATCTTCTGGTTCCTTCTCATTCTCTGGTTCGTTCTGTCTTCACCTGAAACCTTTCTCTGTAAAACTGTTCCAGTAAAGCTGGCTCCCCTCTTTGCATTTCACTTTTAAGTCTTCTCTTTTTCCTGTCTATTATCATGAGAGTTGGGTGTATCTTATATCTGACTAATTCTGTCATATCTTTCTCTGACTCATCACTGTATCTACCCTTCAATTTGACTTCACTTTCAAACATGGATGCTTCTTTACACAAACTAACCCTACATTCATTGTTAAGGATTAAAGGTGTATACTAAGAATGTGTCTGTATTCTAGCCTGATCATACTGTAATCCAAGGAATCTCTGCATTTCATCATGATTACTTAGACTTAGAAGGTCTTTAGATGTGATCCCTTATCAGTGCAGCCATATTGCTTAATTAAAATTTATTTTTATTAGATATTTTCTTTATTTACATTTCAAATATTATCTCCTTTCCTACTTTCCCATCCAAAAATCCCCTATCCTCTCTCTCCTCCCCCTGCTCCCCAACCTACCCACTTCTGCTTCCTGGCCCTGGCATTCCCCTATACTGGGGTATAGAACCTTCACAGGACCAAAGGCCTCTTCTCCTGTTGATGACTGACTAGACCATCCTCAGCTACATATGTATCTAGAGCCATGAGTCTCTTTGTGTGTTTTCTTTGATTGGTGATTTAGTACCAGGGAGCTCTGGGGTTACTGGTTAGTTCATATTGTTGTCCTCCTAGGGGGCTGCAAACCCCTTCAGCTCCTTGGGTACTTTCTCTGGCTCTTATATTGGGGACTCTGTGTTCTATCTAATGGATGACTCTGAGCATCCACTTCTGTATTAGTCAGGCAGAGCCTCTCAGGAGACAGCTATATCAGTCTCCTGTCAGCAAGCTCTTGTTGGCTTCTGCAATAGTGTCTGGGTTTGGTGGTTATTTATGGGATGGATACCCAGGTGGGGAAGTCTCTGGATGGTCCTTCCTTCATTCTCTGCTGCATACTTTGTCTTTGTAACTCCTTTCAAGGGGATTTTGTTCTCAATTCTAAGGAGAAATGAAGTATCCACACTTTGTTCTTCCTTCTTGAGTTTCATGTGTTTTACAAATTGTTCTTGGGTATTCTGAGCTTCTGGGTTAATACACACTTATCAGTGAGTGCATATCATGTGTGTTATTTTGTGATTGTGTTACCTCACTTAGGATGATATCCTCCAGATCCATTCATTTTTCTAAGAATTTCATNAATTCATTGTTTTTAATAGCTGAGTAGTACTCCATTCTATAAATGTACATTTTCTGTATCCATTCCTCTGTTGAGGTACATCTGGGTTCTTTCCAGCTTCTGACTATTATAAATAAGGCTGCTATGAACATACAGTTATACATTTTATTTATTTTACCTACATTTCTTGTTATAATTATAATGTATGTATTATTTATAAAATTAAATGAAAAAGACATTGGATGACAAAGCATTCCTGTAGAATCTAGTTTTAAAATGAACCCATGCTAAATTTGGTTATTGTGCTCGCAGGAACAGTTTCCATCCACCCCCCCCCCCATGGCTAGCTCTGTGTGGCCATCTTGCCTGGAACTTCCACTTTCATTTCTCAGGCCATCCACTCCCTGTGGCTGGCCTGCAGAATGCCAGCTCACTCAGATCCCCTTAGCCCTGAAAAATTAAAACACTAGAGACTTAAACGAGCCAGATGTATAATGGTAAATCTCTAACCCCAAAATACTCAAGCAAAGAACACACTACTCAATAATATAATTACAAGTCGTACACTTAGATTAGACAAATACACCACTTCACTACTTTACTGCCCAACTATGAAATCCCTAGCTACTTGTGACTCCTCTATCTTCTCCCTCCTTCCTCAGTCTCATCTAACCCTGTTCTCCCGTTGTTTTCCTCTGCTGTCCAGAAGATATGGCCTCCATATCTTTGCCCAGTGATTGGTTTTTGTCATTTTTATCAGTCAATCAAATAACTAAGGGAAATTCCCCTACACATGCCTATATACAATCTTGTGATTATGGCCTCTCACTCTGTAAGTATTACAGTTAGGTCACTTGGCTGAGGCATGATGAGCCTGGAAGCTCAAGAGACAATATAGTTTAAACATCAAGGAGTTAAACATGAAGCAACACTAACTAATAATAGTGATCATAATATACAATATTATATTTGAAAAAAAGAAAGTATATCTGCTACTGTGTTCCCTGAGGTAATATATGCCATGTCACTGTGAGACTTTTACAAATAAAAGTGATAAAGGCTATGGTTATATTTAATTCATCTCAGTGATAACTAGCTAACTTTATTCTCACCAGAAAACCAAATTATCAAAATGTTTCATCTTATGATTTGACACACCAAACATTTGTCATCTATTTACTGTACCTTCCAAATATGTCTAACTCATTCCTAATCATAAGGATAGATAATATTATAACCATGTCCATTATAGCAAAAGCATATACACCACCAACTCAGATGAACTTAGTAGTAAAGGTTAAGGAGGAAGCTATATTAATGAGATACAGAGTTTATACGCTCATTAAACTTGACTGTATTGGAAAAAAGCAACCATATGTTATGGATTGGTAACATATTATGGGTGTAATCAATATAAATGTGGCAATTTAGTTAGTGAGTAATTAATTAATAAATAATGTTCATTTTTGTTTAAATATTTAAATCCTAGAGAAATACTGAAATCAATGATGGGAAGCAGATGGATCATTTAATTTATTTCTCAATTACAGCTGACGTGTTAGTTACAAAATTTTCATGTCATATTTTTATGACCCGTTTTGCAGCTGTGCTTATTGTTGTTATAAATAGATGCATCGTATCATCTTATTAGAACAGCAATGAAAATTTTGTTAGAAAAACCACCCACATACTCTCACAATGCAAATAACTTAAAAGGAATACAGGGGAAATTTTTAATCCAACAAAAGAATCTGTCCACTTTTGGCTAAAACCAACAAGAAAGATGCAATCTGAGAAGTAGGTGACATTTAGCTTTTCCTGAATATTAATTCTTGAGATTATTAATAACTAACACAGTCCTTCAAAACTCTGTGTGTGTTTCCCAGCAACAATGAGATCTACCAGCTAGGAAGTGAATGAATGATCAAATTATATCACTGAAGTTTGTAGTTCCCCATGAGTCGAGGAGAGGTATAAAATAATGTATTTTGTGTCTGTATTCATACTTTTTAACATAGTAGTGGGCTTAGTTTAGAAAACACAGGGATTGTTCTATTCGCTTTCAGATGAGTTAGTCTAACAACAGAGGCGACTTGAGATCCTGCATTTCTTATTTCTGTGCTAAGGGCTCATGCCACCCACCAGTGTCTCAGTGTGGCAAGTGTTTTCAGACTTAGAAGAGTATAAAATGTTGTAGACATGTTTCTACCCACTTACTTCCCTTTGGGTGTTGTAATTTTTGACTAGTTTTCCACATTAATACTCTTGGTCTTTGCTATTCTCTTTACAATGCTCTAGGTAATCTGATTTTTATAAACTGAGTTACGTCAGCATGGAGCCAGCCACATGCAGGCAAAGCAGACATTGACATTGGAGTGGGTCAAGAACATAAGTCCTTGATCTTATGACAATGACCAGAACTAATTTCAAATTGAGTTTTATTTCCTGATTTTTCTTCGACAGTCCTTTGATTCAGTGTACATATTTATTCTTTGCACTCAGATTTCTTGGTGGACAATTATCAAGTACAATACTTCTGAAGAAGGGACTATTACTGTATTAATAGCAAAAACTTTTATTTGCCCCTTGTTATTGTCATCTCAGATGCTTATTGCTGAATAAGCTCACCCTTTCTCGTTCTTTCTGAGCTGTGGGTGGCTGGTTAAAATCAAGTGTTCTGGCTCAGACTCCTCTCCAAGCTGACTGATTCAAACAGCTTCTCTAAGCTTCTCTCTGAACTGTTCTTCATGGAAAACCTGACTCTGAGTTTCATGAACTGAACTGCATTGACTTCATGAACTGAAAGGAACTGCGTGAAATCAACCGAACTCCACTGCATGGCCTGAGCTTAGCTGGACTGACTTGTATCATTCCTGACTCTCTCTGTAATGCTCTTCTTAGTTCTCTCTTTCCTGTGCTGTTCTGACAGTTGGTTGTACTGTATCCTGACTCATTCTCTCAAATCTTTCTCTGATCCTCAACTTTGCTCACCAATCAGGCATTACTCTCAAACATGACAGCTTCCTTCGGTAAAATAACCTTACTTTCATTGTTTGGGGTTACAGTGGCATACTAAGGGCATGTCTGTATTCCAACAAAAGAGATTAAAGATGTATGGTATGACAGCATTCCAGCCAGATCACACAGACCTAGAAGGGCTTTGGATGTGATCCCTTGCCAGAGCAGCCCCATATGCTAGGCTGAAATTCCTCTACATGTTTGTTTCATTCGTACTCTATTTTGGTGATGAAAATCTTCTTTTAGCACTTCTAGTTTTAGGAAGGCAATTTTGGCTTCAACGTGCATGTAAATATATGGCTAATTATTCAGCAAGTCCAAAATTATTCGAAATAATTTAGGGACATTCCTTATAGAAAGTAGGAGAATGGAATTATTACATGCTTCCTGGACAATAAATACAATGAAGAGTAAATAAACTGTTAGTAGCAGGGAGGTTCTTTATTGATAGAAAGCACATTTCACAACAACCTTTCTGCATGCATCGAGTCTTGTGATAACACAGCTCCCACACTGCTCAAAATCTGATCATACTTAAATAAACATAATAGCCCTTGCCAGCTACTGTATTATGAAGGAAGAATGCTGACATTTTGCCCTGGATGCTCTTTTGCTTTCTACTGCTGCATACATATTTAATCAGCAGACAAAACTAGAAGCTGCTTTTAACTTGATTTGCAATTTCCCAGTTTCAGTAGCTGAATATTTACAAATACATATTTAGGTTTTGATCCTTATGTTTGAGTCATACTTATTACAAATCCTCTATTTTGATTCTTCTACGACTTTAAACTCACAGCTATTATTTTTCTCTTAGTTTTGGAAATCAAAAAATCCATTCGTCAGGCACATTTGATAGCATCCCATGTCATCCTCACATTGTGAATATTATTACATCTTTCTGGATCTAAATGAATCTTAAACCTCATTTAAACTAAAAAATAAAAAATCTTAAGAACTATGTAAAAAGTCCGCATAAAGAAACCAACTATAAAAGTTTTCAATTTTCATAATCAAAATTTAATGTGTTTTAGAAAACATTCCATATGATAGAATGCCATAGCATTTTTAAAAGATGAAGGCATAGGTCCAAAATGATGCAGCTAATTATAACTCAGAAATTCTGAATATAAATCTTCATATTTTCTTTCCCATATTTTACACTTTTATCTTTATCATTAAGCCTGAACTAAATATTGGCTTGAAAAGATATTCAGTAATGAAGTGCATTCTTTAGAAAATGAATATAGTCTGCATTCAGTGGTTAATTAGTAAATATGGCTTGCAAGGAATAGGAAGCTGAAGCGAACACATGGGTTCTCTGCCATCAGAATGTTCCCAGTCTGATAATGTCATGTAAACAGACAGGCTCCAGTGTTAACCTGTAAGCATACTTAATGAGCATACAGGGTAATGGAGGATTACAGATAACAATAGTGATTATCTCACTCACTCCAGGAGAATTAGTTAAGGCTTTACTATGGACTTTACAAGTTGCTGGGATTTGAAAGATTAGTAAGGGATTACAGGGTGAATAGAGATAGCTGATCATTTGTAGCAGGGAGAGAAGTAAACTCTAAAGACAGTGTTGAATTTTTACCCATTCACTGTAATAACACCACAGTAGTATGGTGTTTTATACTTAGTGATCTGATGGAGAATTATTTTATTAGAAGAGACTAAAGACACAAAAAAGAAATTATGGATCCAGCCTATGTATTTTTTCTTTATTTAGTATATACCCTTAGTTTTCATCAAGGTAGATATGATATTTCTTCACATAGGTAATGGTTGTTATAGTAACAGTTAGTGATGGTGGTTACAATTTGGGATCCTATGGTAATTTAAAATCTTAATCTCTACAAACTATAATACTTATTATGTGTGAATGTCCTCTAGCAGGGTCTGGACCAGTGCCAGCCATGACTTAAGTAGTTCAGCCCTTCAGGCAAAAGGCAACCATCATGCTTCTCTAGAGGAGTGATCTGGCCCAGGGTGTTTCCTCTAGTTCTCCTTCCTCTCTCCCTGAGTCCATGCAATCCGGAGAAACTGTGGAAAGAGGCAGAGCAGCAGCTGGGATTAAAAACCGTTCTTCCACTTCTGTGTTTGCCAGGCACTGGCATAGCCTCACAAGAGGTCTCAATATCAGGGTCCCTTCTGCAGAATCTTGCTGGCATGTGCATTAGTATCTGGGTTTGGTGGATGATGATGGGATGGATCCCCGGATGGGGTAGTCTCTGGATAGTCCATCCTTTCATCTTAGCTCTAAATTTTGTCTCTGTACCTGTATCCTTTCATGAGTATTTTGTTCCTTACTCTAAGGAGAAATGAAGTATCCACACGATGGTCATCCTTCTTGGTTTTCTTGTGTTTTGCATAATGTATCTTGGGTATTCTAAGTTTCTGGGCTAATATCCGCTTATCAGTGAGTGCATATCTAGTNACTTCTTTTGTGATTGGGTTACCTCACTAAGGATGATATCCCCCAGTTACATCCATTTGCCCAAGAATTTCATAAATTCATTGTTTTTAATAGCTGAGTAGTACTCCATTGTGTAAATGTACCACATTTTCTGTATCCATTCCTCTATTGAGGGACATCTGGGTTCTTTCCAGCTTCTGGCTATTATAAATAAAGCTGCTATGAACATAGTGGAGCATGTGTCCTTATTACCAGTTGGAAGATCTTCTGGGTATATGCCCAGAAGAGGTATTGTTGGGTCCTCCGGTAGTACTATGTCCAATTTTCTGAGGAACTGGCAGTCTGATTTCCAGAGTGGTTGTACAAGCTTGCAATCCCACCAGCAATGGAGGAGTGTTCCTCTTTCTCCACAACTTCACCAGCATCTGCTCTCACCTGAATTTTTAATCTTAGCCATTCTGACTGGTGTGAGATGGAATCTCAGGATTGTTTTGATTTGCATTTCCCTGATGACTAAGGATGTTGAACAGTCAGCTATTGGATGGAACCCAGGGCCCCCAATGGAGGAGCTAGAGAAAGTACCCAAGGAGTTGTAGGGGGCTGCAACCCTGTAGGTGGAACAACAACATGAACTAACCAGTACCCCCTGAGCTTGAATCTCTAGCTGCATATGTAGCAGAAGATGGCCTAATCAGCCATCATTGGGAAGAGAGGCCCCTTGTTCTTGTAAACTTTATATGACCCAGCACAGGGGAAGGCCAGGGCCAAGTAGTGGGAGTGGGTGGGTAAGGGAGCAGGGGCGGGGGTGGGGTATAGCATTTGAAATGTAAATAAAGAAAATAATAATAAATAAATTAAAAAATATATAGTACATTAAAAAAACAAACAAACAAACAAAAAAACAAAAAAAAACCCTTCTTCCCTTTCCTGGGCTTGCATTCCCTTCCCTTCCAGGGGTGACAGGCTTTCCAAAAATACCATCCTCTTTGTTTACCTCACTTGCCTGTATAGGACTAATTAAAGCCTACCTGGACCTATACAAACTAATATCTTCAATCCAGTCTCAGCAAGTTGCAGTCCAGGGATGGAGTTTCCAGATTAACCGTAGAGGAAGCCTTCTGAGACCTAAAGGAGACAGACAGGCTGCATGACTTGTGAGGCGTGGCATTGGTTTAGGTTCCCATTGTCCTTGCCATTCTTTCTGCCTAGATGATACTATTTGTTTCTGGCATGGAACATATTCCCTTTCTGGAGTACCCTGTCTTCCTGCTCCACAGACCTGTCTGAGGCTTGCCTTTCCTGGTTGTGTGGTAGTAACTTTATGGGAGTATCTGCCTCACTCTAGTCTCTTTAGTATCCTTAGAAATGACAGAGACATCAGATTTGATTTTATTTTTGGATATTTTCTTTATTTACATTTTAAATATTTTCCCCTCCTGAAACCTCCTATCACCTTTCCCCTCCCCCTGCTTCCATGAGAATGCCCCCCCTCACCCACCCACTCACTCACCCACTCCAACCTCCCTGCCCTGGCATTCCTCTACACTGGGGCATCAAGCTTTCATAGGACAAAGGGCCTCTCCTCCCACTGATTCCTGACAAGGCCATTCTCTGCTACATATGGGGCTGGACTTTATTAATAAGCTGCTGACACTATGCTGGGCAGGTTCTGAGCTATTCTAACCTGATTATTAATAACCAGATAAGTGCCCTGCTACTTGTCAACTGAATCTTGCCCTGTTCCATGTGTGTCCTTAGGGTGAGCATCTCTTGGCAAGGTGTTCATGATCCATCTTATCTCATGGCAACTCCATTCTCTCTGCTCCTTTGTCTTTCTTCTTGTGGTCCATACCTGATATCCCCTCACTTTAATCGAAGTCACACATTCCTCTCTCGCCTGCCCAGTCACTGGCTCAAACCTTGTATCACCAATGTGCACATTTCTTAGTGCACATTGGTCAATGAAGTGACTATGTCCAGACTGCAACCTGATTTGGGGTGCAGAACCCAAAATCTGAATTCACAGTGAAAAAGAACAACATGGTTGTACTGATTTCTATGTTGTACTTTCTGATAAACAGAAAACTAAAGAGAAGTCAGAATACAGAATTGGTGTACCCTACAAACAGTAAGACATAACTGACGTCTTTCGAGCATCAGCCAGCCTATTTAATGACACAAAAGATATGGATGGGCTTTAGTCTAGAACAATAATAAAAGTATCAATAAACCTGAAGACAGAAATTATTCCTGTTTCCTTACTTAACATAGGTTACTTAAGACACAGAGCGCAGCCAAGCAGCCCTGTCATTCTGATGATCCACTGCAGTACCTTACGGATCTACTTGAAATATTATTCTAGAGTCCAGTTAGCAGTATCCATCAGTGGACAAAATGCATGTTTCCCTTTAGAAAAGGTCCAAGCAACACCAGAACGACCCACTGAATTTCCCCTCTGTAATTTCCAAGTTCTTTTCTGTTGAACGTTTTCATTCCAGCTTTTACTGCCAAATTAGCTCAGTCAGACCACTAATAGGCTAAAATGAGTACCTTGTTTGAGATTTTTTTTTTCTTTTCTTCTATTTAATCCATGAGATTAGGTGATTTTTCTTCAGGTTTAAGGAAACAATGCTTGAAACATGAAGAACAGTTTCCATGTCTTTATGCATTCTTATGAAATAGGATGTGGAACTCATTTTAGTACCTGTACTGGCTAATTTTGTGTCAACTTGACACAGCTGGAGTTATCACAGAGAAAGGAGCTTCAGTTGGGGAAATGCCTCCATGAGATCCAGTTGCAGGGCATTTTCTCAATTAGTGACCAAGGGGGAGGGTCCCTTGTGGGTGGTGCCATCTCTGGGCTGGTAGTCTTGGGTTCTATAAGAGAGCAG
>NC_034590.1:163144455-163167209 GCF_900095145.1 Mus pahari | reverse complement strand
GGTGCAGTCTCAGTTGCAATTGATGGCCCAGGACTGAAGGGGTCACAGCAGCGTTTTGGAGATGCCAGTACCATGAGATAACCACCAAGAACAGCAGTTTGTGCAGGAATAGAAACCCTGACTAAGATACAAATACAAATTTGTCATAGTCAAAGGATTATTCCCACTGTTAACTGTTCAGTATACAGAGACACATACGTATACTGCCATACTTACACATAAACACACAACACTATTCCACTCATATACACACAGACACACATGTACTCTGCTGTACATATACACATAG
Source organism: Mus pahari (assembly GCF_900095145.1). Taxonomy (NCBI): domain Eukaryota; kingdom Metazoa; phylum Chordata; class Mammalia; order Rodentia; family Muridae; genus Mus; species Mus pahari. The sequence continues at coordinate 163,166,920 of NC_034590.1, read as the reverse complement.
ACTTACATGTAATATTGCCATACAAATCTACACTGGCACACATGTATATTGCTACACTGATACAGATAAAAGCATAAAAATTTGTTGGAACATGCTAAATTAAGAAAACTTTAGGAGTATTCAAGCTACAGATAGTAGAGCTTGTCAGCCTAGAAGTAGATTACTAGCAGAGATATTAATGAGAGAGTGGGTTTGAAAGCAGTGAAATATAAATATTCAAAACCTGACTAGGTATGTGTAACTCCATTAATAATTAACTAATGCTCATTTAGTGAATAATTTTAATTTTAAGATGCTATATACTCACTGTATAGTATCTTAGTTGATACATATGCATATGAATATAAATGTATATATATATATATATATATATATATATATATATATATATCACCCAGCTTAAGGAAATTCAAAACTACAAAGTTTTTCATCTTAAAGGATTTTTTATGGTTTTATCTATGGATTTTGGGTACAGGAAAAAATGCTTTGGTTTCATAATTACATTTCCACAGTAACGTGTAAAAATAAAGATAATTATAGGATTTAGTAGAACCTATTATTTTCCTTAGCATAAACAGGTACTTAAATCATTGTTGAAAGCTTGTTGGGAAACTGTTCCATAGCAGAGCTGTTCACTAACATTAAAGATCTTTATGCACAGGCAAAATATAGATTTCATATTTTTATTTTAAAATATGATTTCTAAGGATATTTCATTTTATATTATGATGAAGAAAGAAAGAAAGCCATTTATTTGTTTTACTTGTCCAATAAACACCAATTTTTAGCAAACAGCACTGAAATTATCATAATATATTGTATTCTACTTCACACTGTGATCAAGTACATATATAAGAATCTTTTAGGAGTCATTTTCTAGTTTTTCATGGAGGGTTTGTGTGTGTGTGTGTGTGTGTGTGTGTGAGTGAGTATATGTGTTATAGACAAAGAATGAGAGAGAGAGAATAGAATATTTCTCTTACATCTTGGCATTCATTTTAGATTATTGTTAAAAACATTAGAGGAAAAAATCATATATGCCTTACATCCAAAAAATGTCTGAGATTTTTTTTTAAATGACTAAAACACACAAGGTAGAAAGATATTATAAATGTAATTTTATCCACACACCATGGTGTCATTATCATTACTAAAAAATAAACCAGCCAACAAACAAACAAACAAACAAACAAACAAAAATGCATCTTAGAATGAGTCCTGTTCAGGGGAACCTGCTCAGGGTTTGCAGAAAATAGATTTGACTTATTTAGAAACACAGTTTAGTAGTTCCTAGAAAATACAGTTAAGCTTGATTGTAATGCAAGACAGCAATGTTAACTACTTGACACAATAAAGGAAGAAAGCATTCATCTTGGCTTTGATCAATTTTCAGTATACTTTGCTTTTACAAAATTCTTTATATTAGTGGTAGTGAACAGGGCACCCTCAACTAACTCCAATCATTTCTGTATTGAAGAGTAAAATTACCTTGCTTCTGAATATGTCATGTTTCCTTATGCTTCTTGATAAATATGCTTTATCTCTCCTTGAAGGTTGAATTTTATTTATTTTTTAATAGGAAATACATTCTTTAAATGTTTTAATCTTTAGCTATTCAATGTATTTCCACATTATTTTGTAGTTCCAGTCATAAATTTTGACTCTTTTCCAGTTGAGTCAATGCATGTTACAGTAGCTAAAATCTATTTTGTTTTTCGTATAAATTTTAATAGAGATGTTTTACTGGGTTTCAGTAATTTAATAGGCATTGTGTGGGCTAGAAATTATTAAAGATACATAAAAGGAAACCAGGCATGAGTAGGAGCTAACTTGGCCATGAGAAAGAAGTATGTGAGGAAAAATATAGATGGTGTCAGAGGCAGTTTATACCAAGACCCCAGGTGAGGAGAAAGTGACATTTTCCCACTATGACAAGGTGGGATATTTTGGTCTCCAAATAAAGGAACTCATCCAAATTTGTATTTTATGTCTTGAATAGTTTTAAATAATTGTGGGCACTCTCTCCAAGTCATCAATATGTACTCCCGAGTTGCTTGGCCTTTCAGTGGTATAGTTAAGTGAAGTTTAGAATATGATCCAGGAGATATTGATATAGTGTTGTGGCTTTGAAATGTGATTGAGAATGAGAACATATAAGAATAAAGGAGCAATTATTTTGAAAGGATTAACTCAATTTTTAATATTAAAATTTGGTATAAGCACATGATTAGATATTAAATTTTAAGCACTGCCAAAAGTAAAATAACATAAAATCCTGGGACTGAATAAAATGAGACATTGAAATGAATAATGAAAGGACTCATGGTTAATTTGAACAAGAGTTAGCATAACAGTCAATTCAAGCTTTCTCTCTAGTATGGAAAGAGCCCACCTACATTTTTGATTAAAACTGTAATAAAGGGGGGACAGAAAAAGATTGGATAGGCACTTAGAGTTCTTCCAAAGTTTCCATTTTATTTTTTGGGAATTCTCTGTGTTATAGTTAACCCTTTCAGGAGAGTTTGATTCTGCCATTAGCAGCCATAAGGATCCAGGCTTGACAACCTTGAGGTGGATAACAGGATTCTGTGGTCTGCAGTGTCCTTAAAGTACTTTTTTTTGTTGTTTTGTTTTAATTTTTATTTTATGTTTGTGGGTATTTTGCCTACATGTTTGTCTGCGAATGTCTGAAATCCAGGGAAGTCTGAAGCAGGCATCTGATCCCTTGGAGCTGGAGTTACTGCAGGCTGCTATTTTGGTGCTAGGAACTGAGTCAGGATCCTATGGAAGAACACCCAGTTCTCTCAAGATCTGTGCCATCCCAGTAGCCCCTGTAGTGTCTTTCACCATAAGAGAACGGTATAATACTCATGAGCCAAGAACAAAATAATATAGAAATCAAAAATTAAAAATATTATAATCTTATTAATAATATTGGGAGAAGACAATTGATATTTTATAAAAAATTTTAAAGCCTTAGATGAGTATAAGCATATATTCATTTCTTTCTTTCTTTTTTTTTTTNGCCCTGGCTGTCCTGGAACTCACTTTGTAGACCAGGCTGGCCTCGAACTCAGAAATCCACCTGCCTCTGCCTCCCGAGTGCTGGGATTAAAGGTGTGTGCCACCACGCCCGGCTAAGCATATATTCATTTCTAAAAGTTGATTTTGTATGTGTGTATGTTCATGCACACATGTGCCATATGTATACAGGAGCCTATAAAGGCCAGAAGAGTACATAGAATTGGTGTACTGCAAGCTAAACTAAGGCCCTGTTGAAGAACAGAAAGTGTTCTTAACCCCTTAGCCATCCCTCTAGACCCACCCCTGCCAGTTTCAAGGACAATAGACAGTCACCTTCTCTTCAGAAGTTTTATAACATTTTGGTCTTGGGTTGATAAAATTGCTCAATAATGCTTTATATCCCAGGATTTTGTTTCACTGGTGACATTCTTTCCAAGAAAATTTGTAGAATTTTGCTCTCAAATGTTTATTAACAAGCTCCTGTGGTTTTAAAAAATGGTATTAACTTGTCAAAGATGCTTCCATCACTTGCTTCTGACATATCCATGAAAGAATTCAAAATATCTTAAGTCCTACAACAGCACATCTTCTCTCTCAAGCTGATTACTTTTATGAATCTGTAGCCACCTGGGAGAAATAAGCACAATTGACGGTTGAATTTTTGTGGTATATCTATTTTCTTTTTTTCTTTCTTTCTTTTTTTTTTTTTTTTGTCTTTCCTACGCACTCCAGCTTAATTTTGATTCTAAGGAGAGTGTTCCTGACTCCAGATTCTCTTTGTGTGGATATATTGGGTAGAGGAAGTGATATCACTTCTTCTGTGGAAGAGCATCAGGTGGATCCAACCATAAACTGCAACAAATTCGTGTTGTTATTGCATTATTTTTATATGCTGTGACTCCAGCACAGGGATATTGTATGCTACAACTATTATTTTAATGTCTCATTCTTTGACTTCTTGTACTATGAACTGCTTCCTTGTTGCAGCTTCTTTTCATGTGTTAGATGCTGCTGTTTTGGATCTTTAATAGAGAATATATTTGAATGCCTGCTGCTCTTTTGGTGTGAGTGTTAAAGTTGAATGATCAGGTCATGGTTCTGAGATCATATAAAAAAAACTAGGCGGAAAAATCATTGATTTTATGCTTGTTGTGAATTTTATATTTCTCTTGTATATAATATACAAAGGTCAATAAGTGTAGTGTGTTAACACAACACACACACACACACACACACACACACACACACACACACACACACAAAAGAAGTATAAAATATTGAAGGGTTCTAGACTATCCAATGTGAACATTAGGTCAGCAACACTGGTGAGCTTATGTACCTCTGATGGAGAAAGTTATTCATACTATTTATATATTCATCATTATAATGGAAAGGCAGGGTCCTGTACTAAAACTCACTTTAATCCGGTCTGGGTTCATCCTGAGAGGCGGGCTGGGCTAAAATGCAATGTGGGAGAGAAATTTGGAAGCCAGGACAAACATATTCTGATCGAGGCTCAAAATTTACTGAAGGAACTCAGTTTATATAGTGTGGGAAAAAACCCCAGTCCCCAGCCCCAGTCTTTGAAGGCACAGGTTAATGTCCGTGGGTGGGTCCAAAGGATGTTGTCTTCTGGGACATCGAGGCACAGGTGAATGTCTGTAGGTGGGTCCAAAGGACGTTGTCTTCTGGGACATCAAACTGTCTTCCTAGCAGGCAGTGGAGACACAGTGACAGCAGAGTAGCTCTGGCATATCGCAAGTTTTCCACAGGTAGATCTGGGCTTTAAAAGACAGCTGATTAGTATAGACAGTAAAGCTTGGCAGATCTGAAGATTATAACCGCAGGTGGTCCAGTGGCAACCAAGAGCTGGGAAGTTCCAACAAACATTAGGTCAGCAACACTGGTGAGCATATGTAGCTCTGATGGAGAAAGTTATTAGTACTATTTACATACTCATCATTATAATTGAAAGGCAGTGTCAGATGTGAAGCTCTGGGATGGAGGACTGCTAGACTTCTGTGTGGTGATAAAGCTAATTCAGGAAACTCAGGTAAAGACGTTGTTCTCTTGATAACTCATTATGCCTCTCTATAACCGATTCCACCATCATACTTCCTTCTGCAGATAGAATGTTGACACACGTCGCCATTGCCCTATTTAGATAGAATGTTGACACACATTGCCGTTGCCCTGTTTCTCCATGGCTTCATCTACAGTGGGATATGGTAGGCTTGGAGCCACCATTTGTTCTCTGCATTGAAGTAATGTGAATTACTTAAAAGTATAGGCAGTCCTCTAGGATGACCTCACAGAGTGAAGAACTTTCCACAGTTATATGATAACAGCTGTGGAAGAAAAAGGCAGATGATAGTGAGAAAATATCAGTGAACCATAATTAAAATATTAAGGGTACCACTTCCATCTGCCTCAATACCTACACTCTGTGAACCTTAGGTTCACATCACCTCCTGGGTCAGTTTGTCTCTATAATAGGATGAAGCATGCTTTGAGTATATGCTCAAGTGTGGTAAAGCTCATTCTTGAAGTAGATCTATTTCTGTTTTTGTAAAGAACCATCACATTAACTTTTATATGGCCGAACAAGTGTGCAGTCTCACCAGCAATGGGTGAGTGTTCCTTTTATTCCATATTCTCACTAGCAGGCACTATCATTTGTTTTATTCATCTTAACCATTCTCTGACTGCAGGCTTTTGTCTTGAGTTCCTATCTTCAGGATGGCTTATAAACTGTACACTGAAGAAAACCCTTTCCTCCACAAGTTACTTTTAGTCATGGTTTTTCATCCCAGCTATAGAAATCAAACTAAGACACATGGTAAAAAGTGTTTTTCTCCAAAATCTTAGGTCTCTATCTATGTATGTGCCAACTGAGCCCCATAATAATGCATCATATATCTATTCATTTACCTACTTGTTATCTATCAGCGTGTCATCTCTTACCCATGATTCTTTGATGCATCGCTCTAGTCTTCCATCTCCAGATGCCTATGAAACCCTCTTATTTAGGCTCTTTCCAAGAAACATACCAAAATTATTAAAGAAATGACAGATGTGATTTTGATCTCTCTGTTTACCTGTTTTACGCTTTTCATCTAGGAGAGAAAAATATCTACCCAGTGTCTGCACATTACCCTTCTTCCTGCTGTGTATGGCAACAGTGTAGCTATTTCCTAAAATCCTACCATTTTCACATTTTTAATTAATTATTCAGCAAGTAAAAATTTCATTAGGAATTATGGATTTTTATTTCCTTCATCTGCTGTTTGTCTATAAAGGCTATTGTTAGATTTGATTATAATTACTTTCTAATTGCTGTTTTATGGCATTAATTGATATCACATCAAGCAACTAATTTATTCTGCGTAAGTCAAGTTTTCATAATCACACATGGCCTAGAGTTAGATTGTAGTCGTCTGTTTCTCAACTCTCATAATTTATTTTCAACACAGATTTAAGATGGCTTTTGGGAGCCTCAGTGTCTTTAAATTCTGTCCTGCTAAAAGCAGATGACTACTTATCCCCAATTGCTAGCTCTGTATTCCACTTTTTATTTTTTTTATCATTAATTATTTTATAAAAAAGGCTTAACTATTGGTCAGGGCACTGATGTCTGTCAAGTGAATTTTATCACTAATTTTGTATCATCTTTAATGTGAAAATATATTTTCATTAAAAAAGAAAAAATATAATATCACAGATAGTCTGGAATTTTTAACATTTATTCCACTAACTACAGGAAAAAACAAGACTGAAACTAACAACAACAACAACAACAAAAACAACAAAACAAAACAGAACAGAACAGAAGAATACGGCAAACATGAACTTGGGCTTGATTACAAACTTTTTTTTATAAGAAGCTAAGAGAAAAGCAGAATTTTCAGAATTCTGCTTTGTGCTTTATTTCAGGACTGACTAGCCCTATACTACAAACTACTGATCTTCATGTTTGTCTTTGTAAAGTATAATTTTGATATATATATATATATATATATATATATATATATATATATATATATTTAAGTGCTTTTGATTTTCATGCTATAAGAATAAGAATACATAAGGCCAAATTTTCTACACTCTGTATTCATCCTTTGTCTAGGCTGTACTCATAACACCTCCATCTTCACTGTGTTATTATTATTATTAATTATTTTAACCTATCTCTATCTATTTACCATTCATGCGTTACTTACTCAAGAGACAAAACTTGACCACAACTGAGCCTGTTAAATTTCGGCCAACGTAGTCTAATAACCCATTTTTACATGTGAAGCAGCCTTCATTTCTTTCAACAGTTAAGATAAAGGCTGATCTAGACACTTCCAGAACACTGATCACTTAGATCTAAGAACACTGTTCTATATCTCTGTCTTTTCAAGAATACCTTGAAATAAATATCCTAGATATGTGAGAGATATTCAAGTATAGTCTAGGGTAAGGTGGACAAACAGGCTCTGTCATGCTCCCTTCTCTAGCGAGATGCTGCCAGGTTTCCTGTGACAGTTTCCCTAAGAGCCTGTCCAGGGACCTGCTGTCTGATCTTGCTTCAAGGATTGCCTTAGGCCAGTCAGTGAATTCAACGTCTTTTATAGCTACTTAAAAGAATGAAGAAAAACAAAGGGAAAGGGAACTTTTGGAATTCATGTCATTCAGCATTTAATCAATCAATTAATCAATTTATAAGAAATTCTAAAATAATAAACTCTATGAAGGCTCTTAATCAAAAAAATAAGGAAAATTTTAATTATATAAATTTAAGTATTTACAGCAAAATGGAATGAGGTCTTTGACAATTTCAAAGTTCCCTAAAGAAATACATTTATATTTGTAAAATGTTCATTAGATAGTCAGGAGGTGGTGATACAGGCCCTTAAGCTCTGCACTCAGGAGGCAAACTGTGAGTTTTAGACCAGCCTGGTCTACAGTGAAAGTTTCAGGACAGCCAGAGCTACACAGAAAAATCCTGTCTTGAAAAAGTGATCAAAACCCAAATAACAACAACAACAACAATAACAACAACAACAAAACCTAAGAAGAACAACAAAAACAAAAATCCAAAACCAATAAAAGTTCTTTGGTTTAGAATGCATATTTCACGTGCGATTGCTTTGGACTATAAATACGCTCTCATGATAGAGAGGGTGTATGTACTCTTGCTCATATCCTACCTCATCTCCATTTTTAAATTTTCTTCCTATTTTCTGAGTGGGGTTAATAAAATATTTTTTAAGCTTAAAATCTTCTTAAAAATATTTTTACTCGCTTTACATCTTGATCACAGCCCCTATTATCCCTACTCCTCGCAATCCCATACTTACAAATCCCTTTGCCCTTTGCTCTACCCCCTTCTCTGAGGAGAAGGGGAAGCCCCCGACTTGGGTACCACTCAGCACCCTGGGACCTCTAATCCCTATGGGACTTGGCACATTCTCTCCCCCTGAGGCCCAACAAAGTTGTTCAGGTATGGAAGAGGGAATCTAATGGCTGGGAACAGAGATGCCAGACAGCCCCTGCACTTCTTGTTAGGGGTCCCACATGAAGAGAAAACTGCCCATTTGCTACAAATGTAGGCCTAGGTTCAGACACTGCATGCTCCCTGGTTGGAGGCCAAGTCTATGTGAGCTCTTACTGACCCAGGTGGGTTGACTCTGTAGGTCTTCTTATTTTGTCCTCGACCCCTCTGTCTCCCACAATCCTATCTTCCTCTCTTGCACTTCCGCAAGACTCTCCGATCTCCATTTGATGGTTGGCTATGGATCTCTGCACCTGACTTCATCGGCTGCTTCATGAGGCTTCTCAAGAAACAGTTATGCTAGGTTTCTGTCAACAAGCACAGCAGAATATCATGAATATTGTCAGGGGGTGGTTTTCTCACATGGTATGGGGCCATCATTTCTTGGTCGTTTCTTCAGTTTCTGCTGTATCTTTATCCCTGCCCATCTTGTAGGTGAGACAGAGTTTGGGTCGAAGGTCTTGTGGGTGGATTGATGTGTACCTGGAAACCAAACAAGATAACAAATGAAAGCAAACAAAACTTTCTCAGAGAACTGGTGTAGATAAAATAAAGTCCCTGATCTTCACATCTAATGGCACACCTCTGAGTATTTACCTAGAAGTTGAAATGAGTTGATCTGCCTAAAGTTTAGAAGACATGGCTACCTAAAGGTGAACATCCATGGATGTTAGGAAAGACAATGCTGACATTCAGACTCTCAGTATTCTTGCTGTCTTAAGATATAGAATTTTTTTCATTTATTCCAGATATCTCAACAGTCTACACATATTTGAAAATGTTTTTCAGGGTTTAGAAATCCCTCTTGCTTTTCTCTTCTGCTCTGTTAATTTCATCTTGTTTCTAAAAATATTTTACATTTTTCAAAAACACATAATGTGTTAGCAATATAATCTAAGCAAATGTCAGTATACTGAAGTATTTGATTTAATAGAAAATAAAGTACTTTCAAGAAAAGTTTTCTTGACATCTTGTTAAAATAAAATTAATTACAGTAATATCAAAATTTCCAAATGAAAGTATTACAGCCATTGCAAAGTACTCAAATTTTCACCAGAGGACAAATTGAATGAATTTTAAATATTTTAAAATATCAAATTATGAAGATACGTTCTCCCTTCTTTATGGAGACTGTAATATACTACAGTAAGAGGAGGTAGTAGAAGCTGTCCACATTTGTATTGAGCTAAATGTTATGAATTTGAGTGCCATAAAATAGATGTAGGTATAGAAGACATATACTTTATTGGAGAGACAACTTAGAATCTATAAGTCAATTTTATGGTAATGATAATTGAACCACATTGTGAACTCAGTGCATGGATGTTCAATTCACATACAACAAATTGACCAGTTTTCAATGTATACTTCTTATGGTTTCTTTGGCAAATAGAATTGATTATGTCCCTATTGTTCCAAGAAGGAAACAAACAAGCAAGCAAACAAACAAAAACACACGAAAACAAAAAACAAAACAAAACAAAAAAGTCCTATTGCTAAAAATAGTTTACTTAGTTATTTTTTCCTTAGTCAATTTTTAAACACTTTTCTAATCTATATCAATGAACTCTTACCATGGGAAGGCTTTTGTATCCAGTTTTGTCCCTGAATATAATATTCTAAGGTTTGTTCATGTCATTTCATGCAACAATGCCTAGGTTCTTTTAATTTTTTAATACCCTCATTTACTGGTCTATTTAACTATGTTGAAGTGGATCTTGGATCTTTTCAACTTGAAGCCACCATAAATAAACCCTTGTTATCGCTTATGAGCACATCTCCTTGTGGACATAATTGGTATTGTTAGTTGAATGGTATGGTGTTTTGAAGAACTAAATTATGTCATAATATAAAAATGTGCATATTTGACTTTTCAAGAAACTCTGTAAATTAAAAGTGATTATTGTATTTTTTGTTTTTTATTACTAATGCATGAGACTTTCATTTTCTTTACTTTTAAAAAATACTTAATTTCATGGGTGTGAGTGCAATGCCTGTTTGTTTGTATTTAAACCAAGTAGAAGCCTGTTGCACAAGGATATCAGGAAGAAGGCATAGGATCCATAGGATCCCCTAGCAATGGAAGTTTGGGTGCCTATGAGCAATTATGCAGTGTTGAGAACAAAAGTCGGGACTTCTGCAGGAATATCAAGTGCTCTTAATCACTGAACTGTCTCTCCAACTTCTTTATATTTTTTATTAATATTTCACAGTCATTCTTTTGAATTTTAGCTTTCCTACCAAAATTCATAATAATTACTGATTTGTTTTCAAATGCATCTAATTTTTCTTTTAATTTAAATATCCAAATTGTATTATTGTTGAAAATTGCTTAACTAGATTTTCAAAGTATTTGAGAGTAATGGATGCATGATGAAATTCAAATTTTAAAGCCTTATTTACAAGCCTATTATTAGAAGTAAAAAGACTTTCAAAATAAAAGAACATAATTAGCTCCAATTAGCCTGGAACATAGAGCCAGGTGATGGCTCTGCTGCATGCAGCTAGCCCAGGGAAATGGGAAGGAGGGTAGGAAGGCGCACTCTAGTATCTTACAGTCCATCTAGAGATCCACAATCCTGCTTAGAGGAAGAGAAGGTGCCCTAATACTCACATTCTTAGTAAATTCTCATTTTAATACATGTATTTTTGAAAGACTAAGAAGTGCGGTGCTGAAGAGGGAAAGGAATTACTTGATGCTTCTAAGAGATAGAAATGAAACGTGATAGATTTGTATCATCCTAAGGATAAATTGAATGTTCCTCTTCAGCATCATGCTGGGCCAAGAGGAAAGAGAAGCAGGGGAGCACATCTCTTCTCTCTGTAGGTCTCCTGGGGAGATCAGAGCCTCTGCTTCACAGGCCTGTCTAAGTAAATACTGTCTCAGTATAAAGCTGGGATAAGCTTAAAGTCAAGATACACCTAACATTTTCTCTGCATTTATTTGCCATGTGCCAGCTGCTTTAAATAAATTAGCATACACACCAAACACTTACCATATATTAACCTCATTTTGTTCCTGAAGCTGTCTGTGAATTAAGGATCTCACTAAGAGCCCTGTCTCACATAGGAAAGCAATTAAATAATAAAAAGATTCCAGTGGGTTGTTTCAAGCTACCTAGATGGAAAGTGGAGAGGCAAGGATGTGAGCAGCGGAACCCCTCTCCCAGTTTCCTGTGTTTCCACCATTTACAGAGGTGTTTGTGTGTTCATGAATCATTGAATAAATGAAATAAAAGAAGGCTTTACCGTATGCAAAATATTATTGTAACTGCTTTCATAGAAATGAAGACATTCCTAAGTGAGATCTGATTCTCTCATTTTGACTGCCATATTATTAAAACAATGAATCCCAAAGAAACAGGAATCGTCAGTAAATCTAATGATGGAAGTAGAGAAAGTGCAAGGCAGAGGCTAGAGTAGCTTAGAGAGTTTTCAAGTTGTCTGCCCACCTTTTAGGATGAGGGAGGGCGCCCTTGCATCCATCACAGTCAGTAGGGAAATAAAGTGTGAAGAGGTAAGATTGGAAACTCGGTTCCTCCTGGCTTCAGGCTGGATCAGACTTCTAGAGCGTATGATGCTGTGCAGTTTACGGCCAGCATATTTAAATACAGTACAATTTGAGAAAACGTTTGCTGGTGTAATACCATCCTGAGTGTACAAGGGAGCATAATTACATAAAAACTCATCTCAATGTGTGTGTCACTTTCTCCAAGAAGATGGGCTGTAGAGACAGGGCTACATATATTACCTTAAGGACTTAAGGGAGGATCTTGCATGGTCATGCGGATAGCATAGAGGTGATCTGAGTTATAAACAACCTCCAGTCTTGGCTGAAAGAGGGGGATCCTTTGGAAATACAGGTAATGTAAAGGTCATTTAGACCACTAGCCATCTCCAATCCAGGTTCTGGAAGCTTGAGATGGCCTGGACCAGCAGATAACACTGATCACCAGATTATTAATCACCTCCAATTTCCAGCTTTTAGAATGGAAAAACAGGGCATATGTATTTCCTTTTGAAAGGACAGTTCTATGTGCTTAAGATTTCTGGTTTCTCTTGTGATCTATGGGCTTGCAGATCTTCATGCTCTCAAAAGAAGAGACTGAAATTCAGATTAGAATGGGCCAATGATAGTGAGGACCACACCTTGTCTAAACTGCTTAGTTATACACACCCCTTGCCTTCTATTTAAACCTTACCTTCATCTCAGGATCAAAGATGAGCTGAAGGGGGTGAGGTATTGGCTTTATCCCTCTTCCAAATGTCACAATTTTGAAGAATCTCTTTATTCTGCTTTCCACTCTCAATTTGGCTCTTTTAATTGGCTTACTAAGGACAGGTGGTCTAACCTGGCTTGTTGGGTCATTGGATGCTACCCCTGAATGTGGTCACATTGTCTGATGGCTCACTTCAGGAAAGTCAATCGATGTCTTAGTCATGATCATGAGGTTGATATTATGTTCTGTACTGGATAGTTGTACATCAACTTGAGTTGAGGTAAACTCTCCTGAGCAGGGGGAACCACAATTAAGTGAACATCTCCACGTGGGATCTGTCTCCAGTTGGGCCAGTCATCCATTGGCCATCACAGCTCTGCTTATCTTTATCACTCAGCATCTTGTAGGCTGCACTGTCATGGACCCCCAACTCCGACCAGCAGAGACGGGGAGGGGGGGAAACAACACAAAAGCCAAGGAAGGTTCCAAACAGATTTCTTCTTTATCTCTCTGAGCAGCTTTTTCCTCTCCCTCTCACAAACAGCTTTCTCTAACACTCTCCTGGCTCCAACTAACTCCAACTGAACTCTTCTCCAACTCAACTGTTTACAGCTTTTTCCGACAGCATTCCCCCCCGCACATCCTGTTTTTCTCAGTCCTCTGAGCTCCTTCAAAACAACATTCTCCCTCCCGCCTGAGGTGCATCCTGTTTTCATCAGTCCTGACCTAATCCCTCCCCCCTCTCCTGCCAGAGCTTGGTTCAGCCAGAGCTTGCGGTGATAGTCCTGTGACTCAGCAGGCGGGCTGTACAGGATCTTCCACACCAGCTCAGCAGGCTCAGATTCTTGCAGCCAGGGAACACGGGGCTTGGCACACCTGCTCCCCGCACTGGACAAAGATTTTGTGGGTGACTTGATGTCTCTCCCTCTCCACTGGAAGTCCTGCAAGGCACAGGAGATGGGCACTTTAGCTGCTGGGAGTCTCGGCTAGATCACCCAATAGATTCCCAGGAGCCCCCCTATCCCAGGAATCTGGCTATTCCCAGAGATGTCCCCACTTATTTCCATTCTCACTCCAGGCCTCTACAGCCTCCCTCTCCTCACACCTGATCCTCATCTCCATACCACTCCTTATACCCTCTTCTAGCCAGTTCCTTCCTTTCATCCACCTTCTCTATTTGACTTCCACTGCTGAGTGAGATTCATACATCCTCACTTAGCCTCCTTATGACTTCGTTTCTTTGGGTCTATGGATTGTAGCATGGTTATCCTGCACTTTTTCATCGCAGGAGAGAGAACTAACCCCTGAAACTATGAATGATAGTCAGCTATGTGATAGGCACATGGGAGCCTAGCATAATTGTTTCCTGAGAGGTTTCACCAAACCTTTCTTGGAAACAGATGAGGAGACCCACACTAAAACATCAGCAATAGCTTGGGAAGTCCTGTGGAAGGGTGGGGAAAGAATTAAGCCAGCCTGAGAGGGCAAGGACACCACAAGAAGACCTACAGAGTCAACTAAGCTGGGCACGTGGGGTCCTCACAGAGACTGAAACCACCAACCAAAGAGCATGAAAGGGCTGGACCTAGCACCCCTACATATTTATAGCAGATGTGCAACTTGGTTTTCATATAGGTCCCGTAACAATTAGAGTGGGTGCTGTCTCTGACTCTATTTTCTGCCATTCAATCTCCTTCTCCTGCCTGGGCTGCCTGGCTCGGCCTCAGTGGAAGAGGATGTGCTTAGATGTAAAGAGAATAAATAAATTAGTTAATAAAGATAACTCCTCTATAAGATTATGCTGTAGGCAAACTTGCAAGGCATTTTCTTCCTTAGTGATCAATGGGGTACATTCTAGTGCTATCCTTAGGCTGGTGGTCCTGAGTTCTATAAGAAAGCAGGCTGAAGCAGCCATGATGAGTGAGGCAGTAAGCAACACCCCTCCATAATATCTCCATCAACTCCTGCCTCCATTTTTGATTTTCTGTCCTGCTTCAGTTCCTGTCCAGACTTATTTAGATGGTGGAACTGTTATTTGCAATGGTGAGTGAAATAAACCCCTTTTCACCCCAAGTTGATTTTGGTCATGTTATTTCATCACAGCAATAGAAAGCCTAAGACAGGTTCGCTGCCTACTTTGGACCATTCATCACCTTTTGCTTATTAATCACAAAACTGGTCGTAATTATCATACAAAAGTTTTTCTTATTTTTTTTCTCAAATACAAGGCCGTGTGGTCAGAAATGGTTTGAATTTGGACCAACTAGTATGAGGAGCTACATCTCTCATATCACTTCCAAATTAGTTTGTATTCCAATGAGAGAGAGAGAGAGAGAGAGAGAGAGAGAGAGAGAGAGAGAAGCATAAGCCAAATCACTTACATTCCCTTGTGTGAGTTTTATTATAACAGTTCCAGTAATTTATTCATACTTGACTACATGCTTTAAAATATGAATCTGAAGCTCCTTCAATCAAGAAGCAGAGTATTTCTTGCCCCTGCAATCTAGATTGGCCTTTTGAATTGTATTGGAAATCAGAATGAGTAACGGTGACATTTTGCTAGTGCCAGGTCTAAGGATTAAGAGGCTTGTCACACTCCCCCTAGCTCTCTGGAAAACCTGCTACCACAGTGTGAAAAGACACAGGCTTGCCTGGAGGGTGATAAACAGGTCCTGCCAAGAGCAGCCACGCGCATAGCGCAGATCAGCAGAATCATTCAGTTAATCCATAGATTTGGGACAGTACAAAAATGCTAATTGCTGTAAGCTATTGAGTTGTGGCTTAGTATGTAATAGTTTAAAGAGTGGTGACTGATACTATGCTTGCAGCTTCAGATGTGACAGTCAAAATGTCATTTGTGCTTCAATTAAATTGATAAACAGAAATAAAAAGCCACTGCAGATAGAAAGTGTAATGTGATTAAATCCAATTCTAAGTACAAGAAGATACAAATCACATTGTAGAGTATGGGGGTTCAGGGAGGGATTGTGAACAGGAGATGGTAATCAATCTAAGAGACTCTAGACTGTCTTTTTTCTTCCCTCCTTCTTACTTTATTCATTCTTTCTTTCTTCCTTTCTTTCTTCTTTCCATCCTTCCATCCTTATATCCTCTCTATACCCCTCTTAAAACTCATACACCTGGTACATCCTAGAGATTCCCGCCCCCTCCTTTCTGCTCTTATTTTTGTTCACTCGTGATAACTCCAGCTTGTGTCAAGATGACACACAAAACCAGCCGGTACACATCCCATGGCTAAGAACCAATCACTGATACTATTAATGATACTCGACTTTTCTGGCAGACAGGAAGCTAGCGTAACTGTCCTCTGTGAGACTCAACCCAATAGCTGACTGAAACAAATGCAAAGCAGAGAGCTGCAGCTAAACATTAGACAGAGCTCAGGAAGTCTTGTGGAGGATTTGGGGAAAAGATTGAGGAACCTAGACGGGAAAGAGTCTCTACAAGAAGACCATCAGAGTCAAATAACCATTGATGGATCTCAGAGACTGAACCACTAACTAAAGAGCATAGGAAGGCTGGGCCTAGGCCACTGCACATATGTATCAGATGTGCAGCATGGCCTTCATGCAGTTTCCCCAACACCTGCTGCAGGAGTTTACCTTGACTCTGTTGCCTGTCTGTGGATCCTACTCCCCTAACTGGGCTATGCTGATTGGTCTCAGTAGGGGAGGATTTACCTAATCCTGCAGTGACTTGAGGTATATTTTACAATTGAGGATTCATTTTGCAATTAACAACTATACCAGGTGTCTCTTAAATTTTTGCCAAAACAATTCTATGCACAAAGGCTTTCTACAAGACAACAATTGTTTAGGCACACCCAATGATTTGGATAAAGATTGGGAAGCTCTAAAAGACTGTTGCTATTCCAGTTTATGCCAAGGAATTACCACTTGTGGAAATACCGCAGGAGTAAGAGGCTTCCTGTGCCAAAGTCCTAGGTACAGAAGGTTGACCTGTGAAACTTTCACTAATTCCTATGGATGGAATGTCTACGAACATGGGGGCACCTGCCATAAAGACTCTGAGCTCCCTGTCTGTATCTGCGCTGCTGGGTATGCTGGAAGATTCTATGAAGCGGATCATAATGAGTGTGCTTCCAGTCCTTCCCACAATAGGGCTATGTGTTAGGATGAATCTCTGGCTACTCCTGCTTCTGTGGATACCAAGGTAGACATTGTGACTTTGAAGTGGATGAAAGCTTTTCTGATCCCTGCATGAACAAGGCAGTATGCCTTAATGACATAGAAAGTTACATGTGTGTCTGTCCTCAGAAGTATTCTGTTATGAACTGTGAGTTGGAAATTGATGACTGTGGATCCCAGCTGTGTTGTCATGGTGTCAGGATGCTTTGGAGCTTACTTCTGTGACTATGCACCTGGATTCCTTGGAGACCACTGTGAACGCAACTTTGATGAATGTGCCAGTCAGCCATGTCTCCACAGAGGTCTATGTGTGGACAGAGGAAACAGTAAGTACCGTGACTGCACAGGGAGTGAATTCACAGGGACACACTGTGAGACTTTGATGCCTTATTGTTGATCAAAACCTTGTCACAATAATACAACATGGGAAGTCACTGCTGACAGCTATGTTTGTCAGTGCTGGCCTGGACACACAGGTGCCCTGTGTAAGACAGACATAAATGAATGAAGTAGCAACCCCTGCCAATTTGAGGGGCAATGTTCTGAGCTTTCCTCAGAGGGTCAACAGGGATATTTTGCAGGCCTGCCTTCCTTCTTCAACTACCTTGGAACCTCAGGCTGTTTGTATCTGTCAGGTTGGATTCAAAGAGTGGAGCCTAGCATAACTGTCCTCTGAAAGGCTCTGCCCAGCAACTAACCGAAACAAATCAATGGTTGAGGGAAAGACTGAGGAGCCCAGAAAGGATAAGGACTCCACAAGACCATCAGAGTCGACTCACCTGTATGTACCCCTTGGGTTTCCCAGAGACTGAACCACCAACCAAGGAGCATGAAATGGCTGGACCTAGGCTCCCTGCATATATGTAGCAGATGTACAGCTTGGTCTTCAAGCAGGTCCCACAACAACTGGAGCAGGGTCTTTCTTGGACTCTGTTGCCTGCCTTTGGATCCTGTTCCATAACTGGATTGTCTTGTCTGGCCTCAGTGAGAGAAAATGTGATTAGTGATGCAGTGAGTAACTTGAGGTGCCGGATGGGTTGGTACCCAGGGGGAAACTCTCCCTTCTCAGAGATGAAGAGGAGGTACTGGGAGGAGGAGGGGGCTATGATCAGGATGTAAAGAGAATAAATAAATTAATTAATGGGAAAAAACAAACAAAAGTCATACACCTTTTTCCTCTCCAACCAAAACCCTAGACACTATATATTTTATATAAAAAAAATTGTTCTTTCATATTTAAATATACTATTTTATTTTATTGGATATTTAATTATTTACATTTCAAATGTCATCTCCTTTCCCAGTTTCCCCTCTGGAAGCCCTCTATCCCATCCTCTCTCCCCCTGCTTCTATGAGGGTGTTCCCTGACACACCTACCCACTCCTGTCTCTCTGCCCTGGCATTCTCCTATACTGCTGTATTGAGCCTTCCCAGGACCAAGGGCCTCTCCTCCCATTGATGTCCAATAAGGCCATCCTCTCCTACATATATAGCTGGAGCCAAGGATCCCTCCATGTGTACTCTTTGGTTGGTGGTTTAGTCCCTGGGAGCTCTGGGGGGTCTGGTTGGTTGATATTGTTGTTCGTACTATGGGTTGTAAACCCCTTCAGCTCCTTTAGTCCTTTCTCTAACTCCTTCATTAGGAACCCTGTGCTTAGTCCAAAAGTTGGCTGTGAGCATCTGCCTCTGTATTTGTCAGG
Organism: Mus pahari; assembly: GCF_900095145.1. Classification (NCBI taxonomy): domain Eukaryota; kingdom Metazoa; phylum Chordata; class Mammalia; order Rodentia; family Muridae; genus Mus; species Mus pahari. The sequence goes on along the minus strand of NC_034590.1, from coordinate 163,148,268 downwards.
CTCTGGCAGAGCCTCTCAGGAGACAGCTATATCAGGCTCCTGTCAGCAAGCACTTCTTGGCATCTGCAATAGTGTCTGGGGTTGGTGTCTTTATATGGGATGGATTCCCCAGGTGGGGCTGTCTCTGGATTGCTTTTCTTTCAGTCTCTGCTCCACACCTTGTTTCCATATTTCCTCCATTGAGTATTTTGTTCCCCCTTTATTGAGAATAGTTTCTTTTTTAGAAACACTAATGTAGACTTTTTCGACCCACATAGTTTTATTTTAGGTTACATCAAAATGAAACATGGAAATAAAACAAAGCACCATTGAGTACAGTGATCTTAAAAGGCTGTGGTGCTGTGTGTTGCATGCCTGCAATTACACATTGCCTGACTCTTTCTTTGCTTACCACCACTCTTTCCATTAGATAAATGTACTGCGATTTAAGTGAAGGGCAAGATTTCATTAGATATTCCCAACGGAATCCTAATTATTAAAGATGGGCCACTTCCTTTCTAGGCAATAGTATTGTAACTGACTTGATACTATAGAAGATTTTCACTAGGTAGTACAATATTTGCTTAATACTTGTGGTCATAATTATAATTGTAGGCATTTTAGTTCCTCAAAAGGGAATGTTTTCATAAAGAAGTTATTAATGTCTTCACCCAGTTTCTACAAACACATCTCATTTCTAATTATTGTATTCTTATTTATCCTTGTAAAGCATAGCTTTAACAAAGACAAGAAAATGCTTCACCCATGGCACTGTGGCATTGTATTTTAGGCCATGTCAGAGATATAACAAGGGATCTCTGCTTTCAGTGGGATGATAATCATTATCATTTCCTTGGTTATTTATTCGGGATCTCTTCTGTACTAAGAAATAGGTTAACCAATAAACGTATGCTTCAGATAGATTAGGAAACAGTATTTATGAGGCCTGTACTGGCTAATTTTGTGTCAACTTGACACAGCTGGAGTTATCACAGAGAAAGGAGCTTCAGTTGGGGAAATGCCTCCATGAGATCCAGCTGTAAGGCATTTTCTCAATTAGTGATCAAGGGGGGAGGTTCCCTTGTGGGTGGTGCCATCTCTGGGCTGGTAGTCTTGGGTTCTATAAGAGAGTGGACTGAGCAAGCCAGGGGAAGCAAGCCAATAAAGAACATCCCTCCATGGCTTCTACATCAGCTCCTGCTCCCTGACCCGCTTGAGTTCCAGTCCTGCATCCTTTGGTGATCAACAGCAGTATGTAATGTAAGACGAATAAACCCTTTCCTCCCCAACTTGCATCTTGGTCATGATGTTTGCGCAGGAATAGAAACCCTGACTAAGACAAGGCCCCAGTGTGTTACTTGTGTTTGACGCACATCATTCCATCTTTCAAGTAAACCTTATTATGCTGAGGGATTGAAAATCCCAAAAGTCTAGGTAGGAAGCTTAAGTGACTCATTCTATATTAAAGCGTCAGACAGCAACATATCCAGGGTTCAAAACCAGAGCAGCTACTTAGAAGGCAGGGCCCATTTAATCTTCCCTCAATTGTTTGTAAATGCTGCTAGAGTCAGGTTAATAAGGCAGCAAATGATTAAACAGTAGTAAAGTGGCATTAATTGGATAGTTTAGAATTCTATTTAGGAAGAACAAAGTACTTACTTAAAAGCTTGGCTCAGCAACATTTATGCATTGTGAGAGTCAACAAAATGAAAATGATGTTCATTAAACCAAGATGGGAGACATAATCTGAGTGTGATTTATTCCTGAGAAATGGAGATACCATCTCATGGGAAACTCTTTGATCCTCTAGTTCTTACAGTGTTTCCTAGCACACTTCTATACTGATTTCTACGCCTTACATGTTAGAGTTGTATTATGAATGTATTCATAGTGTTGGGGCTCTATGGCTCTATATTTAAATTGGTTATAATACTCTGTAGTGGAATACCAAATGTCTCATATTCTCTCTCATTGGAGGCTGTTCCCTCTAAATATTCAGATGTGAATACATATCTTGAAGTAACAATAGAAACCACAAAAGTGTAGGTCTCCTCCCTCATTAAGAAAACTTCTCTTTCAACAGACTGAGAGTATTACAGATGGTGTCTCCCAGGAATGTCACAAGCTGCATACATAAAGGATATTCTTTCTTAATGATATAGGAATCATGATTCTTCACTTTCAAATACTGTACAACAGCTACTAAGTCAATCCAAACAAAGGTTCGAATGGGGAAGTTTCTTCAAAAGCCATAAACACCATAGACCCGGAGGTTTAATAAAAGCCCTGAACTTGTATCTATCATGGAATCAATTTTCTATATTAGATACTTGTTTTTGCAATGGAAGAGGTAGTAAAATAGACTTAAGGAAGGAAATGATGATTCCGGCTCACAGTTCCAGGAGTTCATCAATCATGATGTGAAACTCATAGTGGCAAGAATTTAAGATAGCTGACCATGGGGTTTTCACACTCAGGAATCATAGAGGAATATACAGTAGTGCTCCTCTAACTGTGTTTGCTTAGTCGATCACTTGTGTCTTCCAACTTCAGTTAACCTAATCAAGAAAATCCCCTGCAGATATTCCCATAGACTCATCTCCAAGGCGATTTTGTATACTGTCAAGGTGAACATATGAGTCTTCAGAGAGCCATATCCTTTAGGGCTTTGTGGTGACTGTACCTGATATGCTCTATATCAAGAGATAGTGTAAAACTGGAGATTCAGAAAGCAACAAATTCAGGATCGCCTTGATTTTGTTTATTGTGTGGTGATTTACAAACATATGATCTCCAAGTTTCCCTCCATGCTCCAGAACTATCACAGGATGCCAAGGCATCAAACTGTTATGACTTTCTATGTCAGTGTACAGTAGCTATGCATGTAAGCCCCTCAGAGTGTCCCTGAAAAGAATGGCCATTTCACATGCATTCTGAGTTAATTACTGTTTTGTTTTGTTTTTTTTGTCAGGAGACATGGGATTGTAACTCAATCTCTTGGACATTTTCATTAATGCAATTTTTAAAATATATTTCTTGATCTGATAATGATTATTTACACTAAGTTTAACAAATAATTTTATATGAATGAATCATTTTAATGTTAATGTCAGCTTAATTGATTAAGTGATTTGCTAAATTATATTATTTCATACATTAACTCTCATTCTCTTTTAATAGATTTTCAGTGTAAATGAGCAAGCCATGTCATCTTTATCTTCTTGATACTGAGTGTGTTAGTGACTCAGTCACTGGTAACATCCTTTTCAAAGAACTAAAGGGTTAATACAGTAGATAAACTAATTCAAGTAATTCTACAAATGGTAATTGAGTATCTATTGTCAGATATTCAATTGAGAACTAAGGGAATAAAAACAAGTAACACAGTCTTGCTTTGGAGGAATGAAAAGCTTAGTATTTAAAAAGGACTTAAAATATGCGTGTGTACATACTTACATGCATACATAATACATACATACAGACAGACACATAGATACATGATAGATAGATAGATAGATAGATAGATAGATAGATAGATAGATAGATAGATAGAGAGATAGATAGAGAGATAGATCACATATGTATGTTAGATGTTGTATTAGTCAGGGTTCTCTAGAGTCACAGAACTTGCAGATAGTCTCTATATAGTAAAGGAATTTATTGGTGACTTACAGTCTGCAGTCCAAATCCCAACAATGGTTCAGTAGTAGCTGTGGATGGAAGTCCAAAGATCTAGCAGTTGCTGAGTCCCACACCGCAAGAAGCCAAAAGAGCGAGAGCCCGACTCCCTTCTTCCAATGTCCTTATATTGTCCCCAGCAGAAGGTGTAGCCCA
>NC_034590.1:163126023-163144360 GCF_900095145.1 Mus pahari | reverse complement strand
CCCAGATGATCTTGGACTTGGAGATCTCCCTGTCTTAATCTTCTGGATTCAATCACCACTGTGTCTCAAGATCTCCATACCAAGATCCAGATCAGAAAATTCTATCTCCCAGTCTCCAGATTAGGTTCACTGGTGAGCCTTTCAATTCTGGATTGTAGTTCATTTCCTTAACATATTCACATTTGATATCAGCTTTTAAAATTAGAATTGAGAGTATTTATCAACATTCAGAACACAGGGTCAGGGATAAAGAAGTCATAGAGAAGAAGGCAAGCTTCAGTGATGAGGAAAGACAATAATTGATTCTATATATCCAATACAATACCTTTGTTAAAGGAAATTAGAGGTGATAAAGGAATCCCTGAACTAATGGAGGAGGCAAAGAGACAAAAACCTAACACCTGAGTGGCATTGCCAAGGTGACTTGGTTGGGTAAATGGCAATGCCTAGGCAAGTTAAATATAAATTCCACAGACGCATATGTCGGAAGATGAAAAAGGTTAATGATTAATTATTAATCAATAACTATTGATTAGCTATATTGGAAGAGGGAGATTAAAATAAAGAATAGTCTTCAGAGAAAATTCAAATATTCAGATATCATGAATGAGAATTTTGAAAAGAATAATATATATGTATATTTATTTTAGAGAATTTAAGTAAATTTCATAGTAGTAAGGGCAAATCTGGTCCTGAGTTCAGCCTTAAATGAATAGATATTATTATATTGTTATACTGTCACATCTATATATTTTGTTTTAGTGATTGTCAAAAAAAAGTCTACCAAAATAAATGCTAAGGAGAAGTGATTAAGCATATTCGTTTTGTTAAACGTGATAAATATGCAGAGTAAGGAAGAGCAGGGTTAAATTTTGAAGTTTCCTCCTATTCTAACTTCTTTATTGGAAATATTTACTGAGAGAGTTACTACAAAATTTACCAAGTTGTTACAAAAAGCAGATGAAAATGATGAACTAGTACATGATAAGTACCTTCGACTCAGATGATTGCCATCTGATCTGTGTGCGCTGCTGAAAAAGTCCAGTGTTTTGTAGAACCTTGACTTGACGAGTTAAGTAAGGAATGGATGAATATATGGACACAGATCTTGATTGCTGACATTTCTGTCCATAAACCTTAATACCTCTTTCCCTGAACCATCCCATGGTTTTCCAGCAGAAGTTGGCTGTTATGCTGAGCTAGTGCCTATTATTTTTCCTAGCTTCTGAAATGACTGCTTCTTCTTTGTAATAAGTCAAATTCATCTCAATAGTACAATGAGCCATTAACCCTCTTCTAGATATCCAAAGCAATACAAAGTAATTGGCAGTTCCATGATTACATAATAACAGTGTAGCATAATCTCTATCCTTTTATGCTGAAGAAAAGTCACTCAGCTTAAATAAGAAAGAAAGAAAGAAAGAAAGAAAGAAAGAAGGAAAGAAAGAAAGAAAGAAAGAAAGAAAGAAAGAAAGAAAGAAAGAAAGAAAGAAAGAAAGGAAAGAAAGAAAGAGAAAAAAAACTTTTGTTTTGTCCATGGACAAATTTTCAAATCACTCTTTCATTCTGTTGTCCTGTGATAGCTGTTACATATAGTTTGTTCCCAAGGTGATCTGAACTATTCCTTGATGGTCCTTGATGGACAGTTTGCTGGTACATTACAGTGTAGAAACAATAGTAAAATCTTTACCACAAAATGTACTGCACTTGAATCCTTGATGCAACGTGTGGATCACAATATTGATATCCTGGAATTGCTATGATAGGGTTTCTGTAAATTAACTGGTATTATGCTTGATATAGGTGAATCACATAAATAGAAATAATGAGGAGTCATATACAAAATCCTTTACCAACTATTCTGCTGTGCTGGTTCTGGTTTTTCTGCAACCAACTGGGGAGCAGAAGCCAACAATCCTTTCAGGATTGCCTGTGAACTTCATTGTTTTTAAGTTCAGCTTCTGTGTCTAAATGCTATATATATATATATATATATATATATATATATATATATATATATATATGCTCATGTATGCATTTTCTGCTTGTACATACACACACAAACAAAAATTTTTTTATCTAAAACATTCCACTTACTATTCTACTTGACGTATGTTTAAGGTATAGATAATCACTCTATTTCTTAACTGGATTCTTTATGTTTTTGTTTTGAGACAAGGTCTCACGCACATCAGGATAGACTGACTGACTTTAACTGCTATTTAACCAAAGATGACCTTCAACATTTTCATCTGCCTGCCTCCACTTGCTTTATGTAACATTCTGAGCTTTGATGTGTATTCTTTCCTCTGTTGAAAATCATCTGGATACTGCTAAACCTACCTTCTAGACTTCTAACCAGGAGAGCTAAATTTACGTTGAAAAAGACTGCTGTACTTCAGCACTAGGTATCTCATCAAATTGGCTGGCAGTGAACTTTGAACATCAGATATAAAGTATGTTGAAGACTACAGTAGGAGATAGAGATGCCTGAGGAAAGCATTCTTTTTTGCCCCATGTATGCTGGGATTTAAAAAATATTTTTCCTGGTTCCAATTATTATCTTTAACACTGCCTTTTCAGGGATCCTACCAAATTCTCATAATCCCTGCTCTCACAGACCAAGATCCTATCTTATATCCAAGAGTGTTATATTGATGCTCGTCTTATTTTGTAACTTAGAAAAGGTGAGGTCATTACATAATTAGGTCAATAAATGAGAGCAGAGATTGTGGTATTTTAAATGTATTTCTCTTGGAAACTGAATGACATAAGTCTTACAGAGTCGTTATGCCACAGTTACAACATCTCTGGAGATAGTCTAACATTCAAATATGGTGGGAGAATATACCTAGTACCAATCCATATTTATAATATGTTTTTGAAAAACAAATTTTAGACAGCATTCTTGAGCATGGATAAGGATTCTTATTACTGTTTCCACTAAGGTAAGAATATCTGTGTGCTTTCATTGAACGACTGAGGTACAATGCCCTTGGGAAGTTCTGCATTTGAATTAACAATTTAAAAATATCCTTTTTGAAATATTTCAATCTTTTTAAAAGAAATATCTTAAGACAAAATTTCTGGTCAAAATACAAGGGAAAGATCGTTGTTTTTCTTGGTAAAAGCTATCTCTCTTAGTACAGAGGCTTTGATCATAGGCCCTTAGGGAAATAGATTCTTCTTGGTATGATCACATATCATACATTTGTGACATAAATATGCACATGACGTTTAAGTCGAACACTGTTTCTAATGTCTGGTCATTTTCTAGTATCTAATACCATCTGGTGACATTCTATTTATATAGCTTTTTAAAACTCAAATGATGTTGCTTAAGGGCCAAGACAAATACATGGAGAAGTAGGAGCTAATCCCTCCTCCTGGGATTTTTCTGGTTGCTTTCCTTGTGCTTGTGGGGAGGAGTGTGAATGCTGAGTGAGGGCAGAACTAATTTATGGATTAAACTAGGTGGCTTTGATCTTTAAACGACAGATTAAAACGCCTTGGACATTTCGGGATACCTCAGACAGCTGAAGGTTCTGAGGGCACTACTTTTGGAAAAGACTTCATAAATCATTTCTTCTCACACTCTTCCTTCCTTAACTTTTCTCTTTTTTTTTTCCAATTTTTTATGAGATATTTTCTTCATTTACATCTCAAATGCTATCCTGAAAGTCCCCTATACCCTCCCTTCCTTAACTTTTCTAAGCCTTATATTTTGGCATGCAAATTTGGCCGAACTCAACTTCTCAGGTTGAAATTCTACCTCTCCTTAGTTTTCCCATCTTATGCGCAAATGAAGAAAACTGGCTGAGTTTTCCCAGCCCCATTTTATTTCCTAAAGTAGAAAAATACTATGCTTATATTAGATACCTTTGTATTGATATAAACAGTAGACATGTCAATTCACATTTCTATTATATAAAATTCTGCATTCAACTTATGTGATCATCACATACAAGTACATTATACTACAAGTTATGGCACTAGCAGTGTATAAGTGACATTGAGATTTTACAAAAAGACCCTAACAGCATGGCAGAAATATTTATAGAGTGTTTATACATGAACTTTTCACTTACTTACCATGTGTAGATTGATTATGGTGCTCTACATTTGAGAAAATTGTTATGGTCATATGTCATTAGATGTCCTAATTTGTTTATACTGTGATAAAACACCATGAGGCCAGGCAGTGGTGGCGCACACCTGTAATCCCAAAACTTGGGAGGCAGAGGCAGGCGGATTTCTGAGTTCAAGGCCAGCCTGGTCTACAGAGTGAGTTCCAGGACAGCCAGGACTGCACAGAGAAACCCTGTCTCAAAAACAACAACAACAACAACAACAACAACAACAACAACAACAACAAAACACCATGAAACTCTCCCCATCTCCCCCAAATCCCTAACACACCAAACAACCAAATAAACACATAAACAATCAAAACCCTTGTTGAAGAAAAGTTTATTTCAGCATGCAGTCTAGCACTGAGGGAACTCAGGGCAGGAACTCAAGGCAGGAGTGAACTGAAAGCCATGAAGGTATTCTTTGTTTTTCTTCTTTGTTTGTTATTTTTGCTTTAAAAGACAGGGTGGGTTTTTTGTTTTGTTTGTTTGTTTGTTTTCTGCATAGTTGTCTGTCCTAGAACTCACTCTGTATGTAGTATTTGTCTCTAGCTCAGAGATCCATCTGCCTTTGCCTTCTAAGTCCTGGGATATAAGGCATGCACAGCACAGCTGAACGGTAACAAGGAATTCATTATAGCAACCATTAACAGAGTTTTATTAGGGAAGATGTTACTTAACTTACTTCAACTCACACTGAATACCACTCAAAACCACAAAAGATGCTATTAACCTATAATCCCATGTTGCATTCAACATTTATGTGATATTTGTGGTTTAAGATCACATTCAACCTATTGACTGATTCTAGCAAATCATTAACACACCACACATACACACATACATATGTATGTATATATATATATATATATGTATATATGCATGTATGTATATGTATGTATATATTCAAGTATGCATTTATCTTAGGTTGTAAATATTGATTATATGAGCAACCCCAAAGCATATTTATGGTAAGTGTCATTATTCTTTTACAGTTGGTTAAACTTAAACCAATTGAATACACATAAGGATATTATGTTACGTACATAATGTTAAATTATCAAAAAACATATTATTAACTTGACTTCAAGGTCCAAAAAAAAGTTGAGTATCCTTGGGTTCAAGAGATATTTTCAAAAGTATGTTACCAAAATCTGTCAAGCTCTACTGTGATAGAGTGTTTGTATATAAATCAAGGATAAAATGGATTTCAGTTACAGACTTCAAGGTTTGTTTTATTGTAGGCAGTATGCTATTAAAAACCCTTTGTAATCATTTCGATTTGAAGTTTTTTTTTTTTTTTTTTTTTTTTTTTTTGCAATAGACTAACTTCCAGGAAAATGCCTATAATTTGCAGAAAGTTCAATCAAGTATTTGTTTACTTTCCATTGTTATTGCAGGAAGATCTCAGCAGACTTTGTCTGTCATGAATTACAAGTTGTTTCTTCCACCAGGAAACTTTTTTTTTTCAATCTGTGATATGGAAGGCAGTAGTATGTGCCATGAGTAAAAACGTTTGAGATTAACAAACTTGAATTTAACAGAGGCCAGCTTCCAGATTGCAGGTTATCAGGTTTATTTTATATGAAAAGAAATATCTGAGTTTTTGAGTAGAAGGAGAAGATCAAATATTCAGTTCATTAACTTGAGGCATTAGAATGTGGGAACAGGAAACTTAATCCTAAGAGGATGCTGCTGGAGGTCAGCATCACTTCAAGATTCTGGAGGAAGGAGATAAGGATATACATTGTTGATATCCTGACAAATGGAATAAATGATTTCAGCTAGCTGAGAAAAGAGTCTCTCCCAAACTTTTGTTAAATATTGGATTGTGTATTTTTAAAAGAGATATTGCGTACTTAGTAAGAACATCAAGGTGGCTTCCATATCTCTAGGCTTCAGACATAGGAAGAAATCCATGAAGTTTTACTAGAGGTTTGGCTCAAGGTTCTACTTCAAAGCCATTAAGTTGGCAAAGGTGGAATTGAAATGAAGTTTAGAAAACATCTGTTTATCTTTCTACTCTGCAAACTACTCTGGCTTCATTAGAAAGGTGGTCTCTACCCAATGATGACTATATCAGATCAAGATTTAGATCACATTAGTTGTAAGTCAGCAAAAGAAATGTCCCTTTCAAAGTGTGTCAAACAATACTCCATGAAAAACATATCTCCAGGACTCAGGCTTTCTACCTTGAGTTGCAGACATGTTCCTCAGCCAATCAGATGAGATGCCCTCATGTATTACTGAGTCAAGTATTAGTGAATAAAGGTGAGAGTCAGGTAACATTTTTCTTTATATCTTAGTCTCAACATAATTCCAGGCTGGAAAAATGTGTTCGCAGCAAGAGTATACACCAGATGGATAATATAAAAATTGGTGATAAAGTGACTGTTGGTCAAACAAGAACAACTGACTGGTCTATGCTATAATGCTTTACATATGTTTGCCAAACAAAACAAGGGCCACAAAGGCATATTTAGAAGACATACTGAAGATAAACCTTATGAATGAGCTCACTGTGGTAAAGTCTTTGAACATCACAATAATCCCTGAATACATATAAGAACACACTCTGTAGAAAAGCCCAATGAATAAATGTAATCAATGTCATAACAAAAAAAAAAAAGAAAATGCATTTTCCCTCATCTAGCTCACCTCACGATATCATGAAAAACCACATATTCTTATTCCTCAAGCTCCTTTACCCTTACCTTTGACAAATACATAACTATGTAAACACTGCATTCATTCCATAAGCTACAATTTTTGCCTCAGATGACTAGTGTTCCTGGAAGATTACTAAGATCTTCCTTGAGTGCTGCTGTCTGAGTGTTTAGGTTTTGTTTTCCCCCTAGGATCCTATTTTCATCCCTAGGGCTAGCATAACTCTAAGGACAATAATGACTTCGATATATGTGAGCTTGTTTTATAATATATTTCTACATTCTAGCAATGACAGAGATCTATGGGTCATCAGGATCTTGCCTGTGTGTTATATCAAATACCAGGAAATCCATATAACGAACAGAGTGGAATATCATAACCACCAGATTATTCAGTTTATAGTAGAACTAATAAAAGTGATAGTGTAGTGTTTGTTAACAAACTGACGGAAGCAGAATCAAAATGATGACTATTGTGCATCTCTGAGAGAGCTTGACTTTAAAGAAAAAGTCAGAGGCAGAATAGAAAACTTTTATGTGAACTCAGGTATCTAGAACCCTTCTAGCAGAGAAAAACCTAGGACTGCACATTAACAAGGAACAAGGAACAAGGCAAGTTTCCTTGTTCCTTGCATTTAAATTCTGCTACTCAAAAATACTCAGTCTCTAACCTCTAAAAGTACAATACACTATCCATTGTATCTCTGTGAGGTAACCCAGACCCAGAAAGACACACAGGGTATGTGCTAACTTGTAAATGGACATTAGCCATAATGTACAAGATAACCATGTTACAATCTACAGACACAAAAAATAAGAATTAATGAATCTCACTCAGAGGGGGAAATAAAATAGACTGTGGAACTGGAGGGAAGGAGGAGACTGGGTGGGAGCGGAAGTTAGAAGGGGAACAGGGATAGGAATCAGATTTTGGGTAGAGCAGGAGCTGGAGATGGCTAGGAGAATGAGAATGAGAGAGTGGAAATAAGTGGGGGCATCTCTGGGACTAACCAGAGACTTGGGGTGGGGGATGCTCCTGGGAATCTATGCAGGTGACCCTACCTACAACTCCTAGGTACCTGGGATATGGACACTGAAGTTGCCACATACGGTAGCCAGACAGGACTTCCAGTAGAGGAAGTAGGACATCAACAAACCCACAAAACCTTCAACCAAAAATTTCGCCTACAAGATGCTCAGAGATAAACAAGGAACAGAGATTGGTGAAATGGTCAACTAAGGAGTGACCCAACTTGAGATGCATCCCATTAGAGTGAACCAACCCCTAACACTATCAATGATAATCTTCTGTACTTGCAGACAGGAGCCTGGCATAACTATTTCTGAGAGGTTTAGTGCAGCAGCTCATGGAAACAAATGCAGAGACCCACAGCCAAACATCTGGAGCTCAAAGACCAGATGCATCAAGCATACCACAAGAAGACCTACAGAGTCAAGTAACCTTGGCTCGCGAGGGTTCCCAGAGACTCCAACCAAAGAGCATGTAGGGACTAGCCCTAGGCCTTCTACACATCTGTAACAGATGTGCAGCTTGGTTTTAATGTGGGTCCCCTAACAATTAAAATGAGGGCTGTCTCAGACTCTGTTGTCTGCCATTGGATCTCCTTCCCCTAGCTCGACTGCCTAGTTGGGCCTCAGTGGGAGAAGATGTGCTTAGCCTTGCTGTGACTGGATGTCCCAAGGCAGCATGGTAACCAAAGAACTATTTGAGGAGAAGGGAAGAGGGTCGTGGGGGAAGGGCTTTGTCAGGTAGGGATTGGGAGGAGAGGAGGGAGGGGCTGCAATTGGGATGTAAAGTGAATAAAATAAATTAATGAACAGAAGAAAGAAATGGCAAAAAACTTCAGTCTCTAGTGAAGAATCTAGCTCCATATCACTTGTGACACTAGGAGAGAAGAAAGACTAGCCTTGCAAGCAGCAACCAGGACACACAGCATTCCTGGTGCTAGCTTTCTCTACTCCAGTTCTACCCCCTGTCTGATATATAGACGTCTCAGAGATGCATGTTGCAAGGAATCTACTGGCACCATAAAACTAACCTGTATTTTACAATATGCTTGAGATTCTTTCCCTCTGTCTGTCTCTGTCTCTCTAGCTTTCTGTCTCTGTCTCTCTGTCTCTGTCTCTGTCTGTCTCTGTCTGTCTGTCTGTCTGTCTGTCTGTCTGTCTGTCTGTCTGTCTCTCTCTCTCTCTCTCTCTCTCTCTCTCTCTCTCTCTCTCTCTGTATCTCTACCTTTTCTTTGTATGCCACATGTGGGAAATTCATGTGCTTGCGGGTGTATGAACATGTATGTGGAGTGTAGAGGACGTTGTCAGTCCTCAGGATTCTTCAGTCTTTTCTTTTATAAGGAATTGAGTTTTTCTATGGCCTTGGTACTCACAAGGAAAGGATGACTACCAGCCAGTCTTGAGAAACTTTCCAACTCTGTCTCCCAGAGATGGGACTACGATGATGCAACATCATACCAGCTTTAGAGTTTTCTGTAACAAATAACATTTCAATTTTTCTAAATTAAAAGAGAAAAGTCAAATGTGAAAATGTAGATTTATATTGACAGCTATTCAAACTGGTATTTATTCACTGGTGAAATGAATTATAAATAGCAAAACAAAACACTGAAGTCATAGAGTCATAGTCAGGTAGTCAGGTAGTCATAGACACTATGGAGTACCTGATGCAGTTTCCCTTTTCCATCATCATCCTCTAGCAGTTAATAGAAGACAGTGCCTAAGTCTGTCCTCAAATATTGATATGCAAATATATTATCTATCATCTGTCTGTCTATTATCTATCTATCGCTCTATCTATCTATCTATCTATCTATTTTTTCTAACTATTTAGCATCATCTAGCTATATATACATTCATGCTTTCTTGGATTTCAAAACTTCACTTAACTATAAGTTTTATTATTTCAATTTGATAAATAACATTTATATGCATTTATGCTAAGAGAGGGTGATAGCTATTTTAATAGATTTATATAATGATGAATGCTTACATTATGATAATATATCTATCATCTCAATTACTTATAGTTGATATAATCAAGATATTTAAAATTAACTTTTTAAAAGTATAAAATATATAATACACTATCTCCAACATTAATTAACAGATTATTTAATAAGATCTTAATCTTTGATATCTTCTGTGTAAATGAAAATTTGTACCCCTGTCTCAATGCTTCCCCATTCTCTTTCTCCTTGGTCTTCCAGGTTTTGGGACCACTGCTACACCTACATAGTTTCTTGAGATTTTCATGTTTAAATTTCACATACATGTGTGATCATGTAAAATTTGTCACTCTATTTCTGATTTATTTCACTTAGCATAATATTTTCCAACGTATTCTATGTTATCACAATTGAAAGAGTGTTCTTTCATGTCAAATAATCCTCGTGTGCCTGCACCTGTGAGTGTGTGTGTGTGTGTGTGTGTGTGTGTGTGCATGTGTACATTTCTGTTGTCTGCTTATCCCCTAATGGATACATATATTGATTTCACATGTTGGTTATTTTGAAAAAATGTTATTTTTCCAATGACTACACTAATTTATACGTACAAAAATTCTAATGGTCTTTAAGTATCTATTAACTCTACATAGATTGTGGCACATAAGAGCAGCAACTGGAGGCAATGCATGGGTTTATGCTCTTGAGGGAGGAAGGGAGGGAGGGAGGGAGGGAGGGAGGGAGGGAGGGAGGGAATACTTAATAAGTGTCATGATTTGCCCCAGAAGTTCAGAGGAAAGCGGTCTTTGGAGTACTGATTCAAGGTATTAACTTTTCAAAGAATAAAGCAACAGTGAGCATAATCTGTAGGTCTGTAAGGTGAGAGGCACTTTAAGCTGTGAACGGGGCAAGGATGCCACTGGACATTTCCTTCCATTCCTTTACCCTCTTCAGATGCTGTTATTGATTCTAACTCTGAATATATCTACAATCATGGTACAGAAACCTTAGAAGACGCTCAAGGAATATTTGTCATGTCTTTTCAAATGTTATTCTCTTGCCTGCCTTCGATCTATTCCTCTTCTAAAATTCAATTCCCTCTCTGAGCAGTGATTCAGAAGCATGGCATCAGATGGCATTTCCCTGCGAGTGATGTCTGATAGGCTCCTGCCATGTGCTCTAATCCAATTACTGGGAGCTGAGGAAGAGTCTAAAATCAGGCTTCTGCTCGGTTAAAAAGTGACGGATAAAACCTTGGACAGGGAAGAGAGAGGGATTGTCAATGCCACAGAGATGTGTGTCTTCTCATTTTAAGATGTATCCTATGAACTAGATGCTTTTATAATGAGAAAATTTGCTTCAGATAATGTTCTTGGTTATAAAATACCCTTAATTCCTTTGCTATGAGACAATAGTACTAACTGAGATAAAGATATAAAATAGTCATGGAGAGGCAATTACTGGTCCGTAAATTGCCAATGGGTTTGTCTTAGTACCAACTCATTTGAATTCTGGATAGGCTTTGTGCACACACAGTTTCATTTAATCACCACAATGATTCTTTTGAGTAGCTATGAATGATCCTAGGCATTGACTTGTAAGGTCAAAATCGGGTAGTTAAAACTAAATTTATACACACCAAGGAAACATTGTAGTTCCAATTATCTTCCATGACTACATTTAGGATGTTGCCTTTATGAGACCAGAAAAACTAATGGGCAGGATGTTGTGATGTCCATGTTCATCTATGACTGCATAACAATTCAATAAGGTTGTCCTGCTGTGCTGGTTTAGAGACAATCTGGAAGCAGTGAGCAGCTCTGTGTACTTGGCTTTATCATCAGAAATATATTGCATAACTCCAGTGAGAGTAATATTCTATATATCCAATATCTTTTGTTTAATTAATTGCATACATGGTTTTATTTTGTAATTTTTTGTTCTTTTGGTTCTTTTTCATTCGTTAATTTATTTATTCACTTTACATTCCAGTATCAGTCCATCTCTTCCCAGTGTGCCCATCACAAGATCCTCCTCCCATTTCCTCTTCTTCTTCTTCTCTGAAAGAGGAGAGGAACCCCTGAGTACCACCCCACCTTTCCACATCAATTCACTGCAGGACCAGGTGCATCCTCTCCTACTGAGGCCAGCTGAGGCAGCCTGATTAGAGGAATGGGATTGACAGGCAAGCAATAGATTCAAGGACATATCAGTTGCATATTTTCTACATATGTGCAGCAGGGAGCATAGGTTCAGCCCATTCGTGATCTTTGGTTGGTGATTCAGTCTCTAGGAGTCCCCAGGGATGCAGGTTACTTGACTCTGTTGGTCTTCTTGTGGAGTCCCCATCAACTCTGGGTTCCTCAATCCGTTTCCCCAATTCTACCACAAGCCCTCCTCGAGCTCCAGCTAATGTTTGGCTGTGGATATCTGCATCTGTTTCCATTGGTTGTTCAGTGGAGCATCTGAGAGGACAGTTGCACTAGAATCCTGTCTTCAAGTATAACAGAGTATCATTAATAGTATCAAAGATTCCTTCTTGCCCATAGGATGGGTCTCAATTTGGGCCAATCATTGGTTGACCATTCCTTCAGTCTCTGCCCTATCTTTATCCCCGAACATCTTGTAGACAGGACAAATTTTGGTGTAAGGTTTTGTGAGTGGGTTGATTTCATTATCCCTCTACTGCGTGTCCTGTGTAGCTACAGGAGATGGCCACTTCTCCATATCCGCCACTGTTAGGAGTCTCAGAAAGATTCACCTGCTTAGACTGTCTCCAGTCCCTGGTGTCTGGCACATCCTAGAGATACCCTTTTATCCATGGCTAATTTCTGTTACCTTCTCTTCACTTTCCCTAAACTTGGTCTACCTGTTGTGTTTCCCTTCCCCACCCCTTCTCTCACCAAGTTCCTTGCCTCTATCTATCAGCCACATCAACTTCAGACTAAGAGTCAAGTATCCTCCCTTGGGGCCTCCTTGTTATTTGGCTTCTTTGGGTCTGTGGACTGTAGCATGGTTATTCTTTACTTTATGGCTAATATCTCCTTATAAGTGAGTATATATAATATATGTTCTTTTGGGTCTGGGTTACATTACTCAGAATCATATTTTCTACTTCCATCCATTTGCCTACAAAATTCATGACATCCTTGTTTATAACTGAGTACTATTTTATTGAGTAAATGTACCACATTTTCTTTATCCATTCTTCAGTTGAGGAAATATCTGGGTTGTTTCCAGTTTCTGGCTATTACAAATAAACCTACTATGATCATAGTTGAGCAAATGTCTTTGGTATAGTGGGGCATCCTTTGGGTATAGCCCGTGGAGTGATATAGCTGGGTCTTCAGGTAGAACTTGCCCCTTTTCTTTTTTTTCTTTTTCTTTTTTTTTAAGAAACCAGCAAACTGATTTCCATTCAACTTTGCATTCCCACCAGCAATGGAGGAGTGTTCCCCTTTTCCCACATTCTTGCCAGAATGTTCTGTTCTTGAGGTTTGTTGTTAGCCACTGTGATAGGCATAATGTGGAATCTCAGAGTTGTTTTGATTTGCATTGCACTGATGATTAAGGAGAGTGAACATTTCTTTAAGTGTTTCTTGGGTTATTAGAAATTCCTCCTTTGAGAAATCTCTGTTTAGCTCTGCACCCCAGTTTTCTTTTTCTTTTTTCAAAAGTTTTTATTAGATATTTTCTTCATTTACTTTGCAAATGCTATCCCAAAAGTCCCCTATACCCTCCCCCTGCCCTGCTCCCCAACCCACCCACTCCTGCTTCCTGGCCCTGGAATTCCTCTGTACTGGGGCATATAATCTTCACAAGACCAAGGGCCTCTCCTCCCATTGATGGCCAACTAGGCCTTCCTCTGCTACATATGCAGCTAGAGACACAAGCTGGTTAGTTTTTATTGTACTTCCTCCTATAGGGTTGCAGACCCCTTTAGCTCCTTGGGTATATCATCCTGAATGAGGTAACACAATCACAAAAGAACAAATATAATATGCACTCACTGATAAGCAGATATTAGCCCAGAAACTTAGAATACCCAAGATACAGTTTTCAAAACACATGAAACTCAAGACAAAGGAAGACCAGCGTGTGGATACCCCATTTTTCAAATTTGGTTATTTAGGATGTTGGTGTCTAACATTTTTTTTTCCCTTCTTGGTGTCTTTTTTTATATATGTAATTTTTATTAGATATGTTCTTTATTTACATTTCAAATGCTATCCCAAAAGTTCCCTGTACCCACTCCCCGCCCTGCTCCCCTACCTACCCACTCCCACTTCTTGGCCCTGGCGTTCCCTTGTATTGGGGCATATAAAGTTTGCAAGACCAAGGGACCTCTCTTCCCAATGATGGCCAGCTAGGCCATCTTCTACTACCTATGCAGCTAGAGACACGAGCTCTGGGGGTACTGGTTAGTTCATATTGTTGTTCCACCTATAGGGTTGCAGAACCCTTCAGTTCCTTAGGTACTTTCTCTAGCTCCTCCATTGGGAGCCCTGTGTTCCATCCAATAAATGACTGTGAGCATCCACTTCTGTATTTGCCAGGTACTGGCATAACCTCACACAAGTCAACTATATCAGGGTCCTTTCAGCAAAATCTTGCTGGCATATGCAATAGTGTCTGGGTTTGGTGACTGATTATGGGATGGATTCCCGGATGGGGTAGTCTCTGGAAGGTCCATCCTTTCATCTTAGCTCCAAACTTTGTCTCTCTAACTCCTTCCATAGGTATTTTGTTCCCTATTCTCAGGAGGAATGAAGTATCCACATGTTGGTCTTCCTTCTTCTTGATTTTCNTGTGTTTTGCAAATTGTATCTTAGGTATTCTAAGTTTCTGGACTAATATCCACTTATCAGTGAGTGCATATCAAGTGACTTCTTTTGTGATTGGGTTGCCTCACTCAGGATGATATCCTCCAGATACATCCATTAGCCCAGGATTTTCATAAATTCATTGTTTTAATAGCCGAATAGTACTCCATTGTGTAAATGTACCACATTTTCTGTATCNATTCNTCTGTTGAGGGACATNNGGGTTCTTTCCAGCTTCTGGCTATTATAAATAAGGCTGCTATGAACATAGTGGAGCATGTGTCCTTATTACCAGTTGGAACATCTTCTGGGTATAGTCCCAGGAGAGGTATTGCTGGATCTTCTGGTCGTACTATGTCCAACTTTCTGAGGAATGCTAGGCTGACTTCCAGAGTGGTTGTGCAAGCTTGCAATCCCACCAGCAATGGAGGAGTGTTCCTCTTTCTCCACATCCTTGCCAGCATCTGCTGTCACCTGAATTTTTGATCTTAACCATTCTGACTGGTATAAGGTGGAATCTCAGGCTTGCTTTGATTTGCATTTCCCTGAGTTCTTTACCAAATTTGGATATTAACCCTTTGTCTGATGTAGGGTTGGTGAATATATTTTCCCAATCTGTAGGCTGTCATTTTATCCTATTTTTGGTATCCTTGGCCTTACAGAAGCTCTTCAATTTCATAAGGTTCCATTTATTATTGATCTTCATGCCTGAGCTTTGGGTGTTTTGTTTGGAGTGTTATCTCCTATACCAATGAGCTCAAGACTTTCCCCTACTTTCTGTAATATTAGATTTACTTTATCTGGTTTTATGTTGAGGTCTTTGATCCACTTGGACTTGAGTTCTGTCCAAGGTGATAACTACGGATCTATTTGCATTCTTCTACATGCACTTATTCAATTAGAGCTTTTCTGTTTCCATTGTATGGTTTTGGCTTCTTTGTCAAAAATCAAGTGTCCATAAGTGTGTAGGTTTATTTCAGGGTCTTCGATTTGATTGTATTGATCACCCTTTCTCTTTCTATACCAATACCATGTGGGTTTTATTACTATTGATCTGTAGTACAGCTTAAGGTCAAGGATCGAGATACCTCCAGAATTTCTTTTATTTTATAGGATTGCTTTAGCTATCCTGGCTTTTTGTCCATATAAAGTTTGAGAATTATTATTTCAAGATCTGTAAAGAATTGTGTTGAAATTTTGATGGGGATTGTACTGAATCTGTAGACCTCTTTTGTAAGGTGGCCATTTTCACTATGTTAATCCCATCAATCCATGAGCATGAGAGATCTTTTCGTTTTCTGATATCTTCAATTTCTTTCTTCAGAAACTTGAAGTTCTTATCATACAGGTAAATCAGTTGTTTGGTTAGAGTTACACCAAGATATTTTATATTACTTATGGCTATTTTGATGGGGCATGAAGGGGGTCTCTTGATTTCTTTGAATTAATTTTATATCTAGCCATTTTGCTGAAGGTGTTTATCAGCTGTAGGAATTCTTTGGTTGAGTTTTTTGGGTCACATGTATATTTTCATATCATCTGCAAATAGAGATACTTTGACTTCTTCCTTTCCAATTCACATCCACTTTCACATCTTATTTAGTTGTCTTATTACTCTGGCTAGAACCCTGAGTACTAAATTAAATAGATATGAAGAGTGGGCAGCTTTGCCTTGCCCCTGATTTTAGTGGAATTGCTTTAAGTTTCTCTCCATTTGATTTGATGTTGACTATTTTCTTTCTGTATATTGCCTTTATTGTACTTAGGTATACACTTGTCTCCCTGACCTCTCTAAGACTTTTAACATGAAGAGTTGTTGGATTTTGTTCAAAGTTTTTTCAGCATCTAATGAGATGATCATGTGGTGTTTTGCTTTCAGTTTGTTCATCTGGTGGATTGTGTTGATCAATTTTCAAATATTGAACCACCCCTGCATCCCTGGGATGAAGCCTGTTTCATCATAGTGGATGATGTCTTTGATATGTTCTTGGATTCAGTTTGCAAGTTTTTTATTGAGTATTTTTGCTTTAATGCTTATAAGGGAAATTGCTCTGAAACTCTCTATCTTGGTTGAGTGTGTAGTTTAAGGTTCTGAATAATTACAGCCTGAAAGAGTGAGTTTTGCATTTTTTTCTTCTGTTTCTACTTTGTGGAATATTTGTGGAATGGTTTGAGAAGTATTGATATTAGCTCTTCTTTGTCTGGTAAAATTCTGTGCTAAATCGATCTGAACCTGGGCTTTTGTCCTTCTCTCTCTTTCTCTTTCTTTCTCTTTCTTTCTTTCTTTCTTCCTTTCTTTCTTTCTTTCTTTCTTTCTTTCTTTCTTTCTTTCTTTCTTTCTTTCTTTCTTTCTTTCTTCCTTCCTTCCTTCCTTNTTTTTTTTTTTTTCTTTTTTGGTTGTGAGACTTTTAAAGCTAGCACTAATTTTTAGGGGTTATAGGATCATTTTGATAGGTCATTGGATCTTGACTTAACTTTGGTAATTGGTATCTGTCTAAAAAAATCATCCATTTCATATAGATTTTCCAATTGTGTGGAGTGCAGGCTTTTGAAGTAAGACTTAATGATTCTTTGAATTTCCTCAGTGTCTGCTGCTATGCCTCCTTTTCATTTGTGATTTTGTTGATTTTGGTATTGTTTCTCTGACTCTCAGTTAGATTAGATAAGAGGTGTTTTATCTTGTTGATTTTCTCCTAGTGTCTGCTCTTAGTTTCACTGATGCTTTGAATTGTTTTCTTTGTTTCTAATGTATTGATTTTAGCCCTGAGTTTTATTATTTGCCACTGTCTAGTCCTCTTGTGTGTATTTGCTTCTTTTTTGTTTGTTTGTTTATTGGTTTCTTTTTCTAGAGCTTTTAGGTATACTTTTAAATTGTTAGTATGAAAACTCTCTTAACTTCTTTATGAAGGTACTTAGTGGTATGAACGTTCCTCGTAGCACTGCTTTCATTGTATCCTATAAGATTGAATATGTTGTCCCTTTGTATTCATTGAATTCTAGAAAAGATTTGATTTCTTTATTTCTTTCCTGACACAGTGATCATTGTGTAGAGAGTTGTTCAGTTTCCATGAGTATGTAGCTTTCTCACACTTGTGTCTTTGCATTTTTATCTTGTTGTTTACTCTATGTAACTTCACCATCTATGTGATCCTCGGTCATTGGATTCTGATCGGCTTAATTCCTGTGAAAACAGCAACTGCCTGTTCCCTAGAATTCTCCAGTAGTCAACAGTTCAGTAAGATACTACACTGTGTTTCTGTTTTGTCTCCTTGCCCTTAACTAATAGGGAAGGTCTAGTTGATTGCTTTTGCTTCTGCTTTATCCAGCTGGTCTTTTCTTAAAAAACATTATCTTCTGCTCAAATTGTTATAAAAAAATTTCCATATTCTGGAAAGAAGTGTTCTAGAACTGAAAAGAAAACAAAAAAGAATGCACTAGTAATATTATTAAACTAAAAAGCTATAATTTTATTCTTTTACATAACTATGAGTGATAGAAAAGAACATAAAACTA
The DNA here is from genome assembly GCF_900095145.1 of Mus pahari. Lineage (NCBI taxonomy): Eukaryota > Metazoa > Chordata > Mammalia > Rodentia > Muridae > Mus > Mus pahari. The sequence goes on along the minus strand of NC_034590.1, from coordinate 163,126,253 downwards.
CGTAAAAATAAACGAGAAGACCATGAAAAGTCTAGATATAACTGGATCAAAATAAAATAGAATACTTTTGCAGAAAGCACCTTGATATAATGAGTGAAATAGAACTTTGTGCTTTCAGGACCAAGGTTCACACTTTTCTTTATCCAGGTGAATATATATATATATATATATATATATATATATATATATATATATATTCTACATAAAATCCCTGAAATAGTTTGCCCTTA
>NC_034590.1:163118782-163125855 GCF_900095145.1 Mus pahari | reverse complement strand
AGTTATAGAAATGAACTGCAAAGGAAAGGCCACTAGCAAAGGGTTGCCATCAAAGAGACTTTAAACTTTTAGACATAAAGAACAGAAAATAGTTTAAAATATGAAGTGAAAATGGTAGCTACAAAAACTGTTAAGTTAAAAGATTTTTGCTAGATTTAATCTTAAATGTCTCTTTAACAGAAACACGAGGGGCTGTTGTGGCTACAAAGAGGTGACAGTAAGCAAACCTATTACCAGCCAGATGGACCTTACTGGCAGCAACAGCCTGTATGCTTACATGAGTGCAGGTAATATGTGCTATTCTTCCTCAGCCTTCACTGACATCTTTATCTTCTCCTTTAACCTCTGTGAAGCAGCAGCATACACAGAAGTGTGAGTGGATTTTTCCTACTGGGCACTATGTCTCTATGTTCCACAAAAAAGATTTTGCTGTGCTTTGCTTGTTTGTTTTGTACACACAATATATTTCTATTAGGAACCTTCCTCTGTTGAGAGGATGTTCATCATTTGGAAATGATCCTGGCAGGAAATATTGAAAATAGCCTCACTCAGCTACCTTAACATGCATTATTTCTGATGATCTGTGTTCTGGACATGAAAATCGTGTTTTAACAATTCCTCAATGTATGTCTATTGTTTTCTGTTTTTATTCATAGGGTTTAAATAAAGCACATCTACACATTTTCTAGGACAGACAACTAAACAATTTTGACTTTATTGTAAAAACTACATATCAAGTAAAATATAATTACACCATTTTCCTTGGTCCCTTTCCTTGAGAGTGGTTTCCATATGCCAGCCACTCTCACGTGCTCCCATGTCCTCCATCCCCACTCACTGCTATTTTGTATGTGCAATGGTCTCATTGTGCTCAAAATGCTTTTTCTCCATGTCTTCCATTGCCTCTGGCTCTTAGACTCTTTCTGCCTCCCCTTTCCTAGGGTTCACAGAGTGACGAGGGGAGAGATTTGATGAAGCCATCCCATTTAGGGCTGAGTCTTACAAGGTCTCTCACTCACTGCATATTGTCTGGTTGTGGCTCTCTGTATTTTGTCCCATCTGTTGCAGGAGGAATATTTTCTGATGATAGTTGAGTAGGGCACAAGATCTATGATTATGCCAAAATGAGATTAGGAATATTTATTGTTATGTCCCCTTTGCTGAATAGTAATATTTGGTTTCATCATAAATCCTTGGTTAATTTAGTCTTACTTTCTTGTTCAAGTTCAATAATGGGATCCATCTCCTGGTGTGGGCCTTAAGTCAAATCAGATGTTGGTTGGTTACTCACACAAACTCTGTGCCACCATTGCAATAACATTTGCAGGAGGACACCATTGTTGATTGATGGTTTATAGCTGGGTTAGTGTTTATGTTTCTCCTTTGGTAGACTAAAAGGTATCTTCCAGTACCGAGATAACTAGTTTGTTGGGGGTGAAGGCTCCAGGTAGGTGCCAGCTCTACTTCTCTGTGTCTAATGAGTTTAGTATTATTGTCATCAATAGAGCCTTCATTTTATGGAGAGCTATCTATAGCTGGTGTTGTTTGGTGGGTTTTTATGGGATTTCCTTAGCCAATAAATTAATTACATGTAACCCATTGCTGTTATTCGAGGGTTCATTGATTGCCATGAAATGCCTAGCTGATGCCTGTCTCCTTCATTATTTGGCAATTTCATGTAGAATGCCTTCATATATGTACATATTTTAGGAAGCTTCTACTACATTAGGTTTCCACAGTACCCCTCACAATGCACTTACTTTCACCTGTCTCTTTGTTTTTTCCATTGTAGTTCACCTTGTGCCATCTATCCATAAGGATCTGTTTCCTTTCTCATTTTTAACAAGACCTGTGTGCCCTCTCTATTCCCTTACTTTATACTAACCCTCTATGATCCTATATATTTAGCTTGCTTATCATTGAATTACCAGCTAACATCCACAAATAAGTGAATAATACCATATTTGTCTTTCTGGGTGTGAGTTACCTTACTCAGGATGATTTTTTTTCCTCATTCCATTCATTGTCTGTGAATTTCATTTGAGTTATTTTTTCATCTGCTGAGTAATATTATATTGAATAAACATAGCAGATTTTCCTGGTCCATTTACTCAGTGATGGACAAATAGGCTGTTTCTAGTTTCTGGCTACTATGAATAGAGCAGCAATGAGCATGAGGAATCAAGTGTCTCTGGAGTTGGATGAAGCATCCTTTGGGTTCATTCCCAAGACTGATGTCGCTGGAACTTGAGGTCAATCCATTCCCATTTTCCTGAGGAACTGCCACATGATTTTCACAGTGGCTCTAATGTTTGCATTCCTGCCTATAACAGATGAGTGTTTTTCTTGCTCCACATCCTTGTTAGCCTGAGTTGTCATTTGTGTTCCTTATCTTAGCCATTCTGATGGATGTAAGATGAAATCTTAAAGTAGTTTTGATTACATTTTCCCAATGATTTAATACATTGGACATTTATTCACATGTTTCTCAGCCAATAGAGTTTCCTCCTTTTAGAATTCTCTGTTTAGAGTAATTCAGTATGAATACTACCTTGACAGGCATAAGAGTTAATCACTCAATGGCAATACTTAGAGTGGCCAATTTATCAGCCTGCCTCCTTGACTTAAGTTATCTCTCATGAGTTTCTAACTAACATTAATTCAAGGGGAAAATAATATGAGTAAAAAGGCTAAGAAAATGTAGAAAGTCTATTTTTGCAATGGCATATTTTCCCAATTAATTTCCTGGGTTGTTTGTCCTTGGATAATGCAACTGTGCTCCCAATGTGACGTGGTTCCTTCCGAACAGCATGGCTGAACAACATGTAGAACAGCTAAATAATATAAGCACATTTAGAGAGGCCCATTACAGAGGAGAGGCCAATGCCTGAGGTGGTGCACATTTCAATTTCCCTTGCCACCACATCAAAGCAAGTAAACGTGGCCTCATGTGATTAACAGGCAGCTCTGCCCACCTCTCTACTCCTTCCCCCAGGTCAGGAAAATGGAAATAAGAAAGTCACTTTTCTCTTTTTCTTTTTCTCATTCCAAGCTGATTGAATTTCTCTAAATTAAAGTGGACTTGACATATGTAAAGGTCATTTTTAGTTCTGTATTATCTTCATTAATACAAACTGAAATCTAACTGTCTTTGCTTTCACCCAATCATGATGCCTGAGGATGCTATAAGCAAGGCTCAGTGGAGCACAGAACCATGGACACAATCAATTCCAGAGGAAAGGCAAACATGACTTAGTTCACAATGTTTAGTTCATATTAATATCAGAATTTTGAATGTAATTTCACCGGGTTTCACAGCATACTGCTTCTTTAAACTTGAGGAGTTTCTCTAGGAAACAATAAAATTATTGTGTTATACATTTCTGCCTACTCAGACTTTGTGGTTCCTTTGTTAGAAGTAAGGCAGCCTTTGTGACACACTGTGGTTCTTTATAGTGAGTTCTTTGTCTCTATTAATATATTTCCTATGATGAGAGTGTCTAGCCTCTTTAGAGTGATCAGTTAAGTGTCTATTAATAAATATAGGATAATGTAAATCTTAACAGAGTGATAGGTGCTGATTCAACAGAACAAGAACGTGTGAAGGGGAAGGAGGCTCAGATGCATCATCTAGATCTGACCTAGGCTCAGTAGATTGTGGGAACAGATGACATGCTATACATTTTGTAGAATTTAACATTTTATTGGATATAAATGGCAGGTTAATAATAATATAGTATTATACACAATAAAATAATATTATATGTAAATAACTTATTTATGCTATGTAAACATAAATTATAATATATAATTAATAAATAATAAAATAAGAGGTTACTCTCAAAATTTACATAAATATAATATATATAGAAAAGGAATTTCAATAAACCAGTTGCTAAACCTGCAAGTTAATTTATAGTGAAATAATAAAAGCCAAAGAATTAAGTATTAAAAACAAATTCCAGAGAATATATGTGTAAATTTATTAATTTGGACTCTTCCAATGTGTTAGTTTTTGCTTTATCTTATTGTGATTATGTTTTATTATTTCTTTTTGTTTTCTAATGACAAACAGAAAGAGAGTGGATGCAGATGGGAGTAGAGATAGAGAGAGCAACTCAGAGGAGTAGAGGGAAAGGGAAGTGTAATCAGAGTGGATTAAATACAAAATACTTTATTAATTATAAATTAATTTTAAAATTAGAAAAACCAACAGTAAATTAGAAGACTGAAATTTTCAGAGACACATTCTATCTTGTTTGAAGACAGATGGGACTTTCTCACTAAATGATCTAAAGCCAGATTCACATCAGATGCTGGCTGACTGTTACAGGAGGAAAGGCTTGCTTGCTTAGAAAAATGAATCCCATGGACTCCTCATCATTATGGAATTCATTCATTTAACTCGTTTATTCAACAAGTATTTATTAAGTACCTTATGTGTTTCAGGCAACACATGAAAGACCGGGTTTAATGAAATGAGAAAGATATGGTCCCAACAGTGTAGGCTCTCAAGGTCCCATTCAGAATGATAAGTCAGATGTCTGAAGTTAGACATTGTAAGGCAATCAGTCACAGTGTTACATGTAGAAATATACACATGACTCGAAAACACCCTTTTAATGTTAACACTATAGTTGACATCTATAAAATTCTCACCAGATTACATAATTATTATTTTGCATATTCTTTTCTTCCAGTATAGTTTTTATTGTTTGATATGTCTTTTTTTGAAATTAAGTCTATGTTTGATAATAAGGTTTTTTAAATACAGTATATTCTGATTACAATCTGACTTCCCTCAACTCCTCCCAGAGCCTCCATACTATAAGTATGGTTTATATAGTGAGTGAAACTCCCTAGTGTAAACTAACTTTTCCTTTTCCACTGGTTATCAATTAAAGATAAAACCTAAGTTAGGGATAGAGGCTCCTGTCCACCCTCTTTCAGACCTGGGATCCCATCCAGCTTAGACTTGTGCAGGCCCTGTGCATTCTGCCACAGTCTCTGTAAGTTCATATGTGAATCACCCTGTTGTATCTAGAAGGCCTTGTTTTCTTGGTGTCTTCTATCCTTCCTGGCTCTATTGCCTCTTAAACAGAGTTCCCTAAGCCCTGAGAGGTGGGGATTTGTGGATATATCCCATGTAAGACTGAGTTTCTCAAGGTCTCTCACTCTGCGAACACTTTCCAGCTGTGAGTCTTTGTATTTGCTTCCATCTATTGCAAAGGGAAACTTCTCTAATAAACGGCTGAGAAAAAAAAACAAAACAAAACACTAATTTATAAGTGCAGCAGAATGTTGTTAGTAGTCACTTTATTGTTAGCAAACCAATAGTATTCTGTTTTCCCCTAGCTCTACGGCCTGTCTACTCTCAGGTTTTGACTGTCACAGTAGTGTCCTTATGTAGTGGAGCTTATATCCAATCAGATAGCAATTTCTTACTCCAACAACTTTGTGCCATGCTTGCAGCAGTGTCTCATACAGATGGGTTGCCCTTGGAGTCTTTGTAGCTGGCTTGGTGTTTGTCTTTCTCCTTTGAGGTAGTATGTAGAGTACCTTCCAAGTCAATAAACTCTGTGAGAGGTTAAGGCTCTAGGTGGGCAACAGCTCAACTTCTCGGTGTTCAATTATGTATGTCCTCAGTAAAACAGCCTTACCATTAGCTTGTGTAGCATAGCAATAGCCTGATTTGTTTGTGAATTTCCATGGGATCCTTTTGGATAAGACCCAAAGGGACCAATATTGTATGTATTTGCATATCTGGGAATATTAACTGTTATGTCTTCAATAGACAGGCTACATGTCATGAAAATAGGCAATGTTCCTTTTATTTCTATTTTGTATATTAATTTCTCTTTGAAAATTCTGTGGAATTCTTAGTTGAAGTCATTTGGCTGTCAGAGTTTTTGGTCGTGAGATTTTGAATCACTACTTACATATCCCTTTAAGGTATATGTCTATTTAACTTGCCTATCTAATTTTGGTTTAACTCCAGTAGGTAGATATATTGAGAGACTTATCCATTACTTTGATTTTCCAGTTTGGTTGGATACAGATTTTTATAATTTGTCCTACTGTTTCTCTGGATTTCTTTGGTGTTTTTGTTATCTGTATGTCTCTAATTTTATTAATTTCAATTATTTCTTCTCAATAATTTAGTTAATTTGGCTAAGGGTTTCAATCTTATTAATAGTCTCAAAAAACAGCTCTTCATTTCATTGATTCTTTGTTTTGCTTTTTTATCTTATGGATTTCAGCCATGAGCTTATATCTTCCCATATACTCCATTTGCATACTATTACATCTTTTTTGTTGCAGAGCTTTTGGGTATGCTGTTATTAGTAAGAGCTTTCTCCTTTTTTAAAAAATGTGAGCACTCATTGCTTTGAATTTTCCTCTTAGCACTGCCATCATTGTGTCACATCAGTTTGGGTATGTTTTCTTTTTCTTTTTTTTTTTTTTCTATTCTAAAAATCTTTTAATTTCATTATTAATTTCTGTCTTGATCCAATTTTCATTCAGAAGTGAGTTGTTCAGTTTCTATGGTTATATAAGCTTGTGTTTGTTTGTTTCTATTGTTATTGATATCTAGTTTTTAATCTGTTGTGGTTAGATAGGATATAGGGTGTTACCTCAATTTTAGTATCCATTTATTCTTGATTGGTGTCTGAGCATGTGGCTGTCTTTGGAAAAATATTCATAAGTTGCTGAAAATCAGGCATATTCTTATGTATTTGGATGAAAAGTTCTGAACATATCTATTAGGTCTATGTGGTTTATGACATCGATCTACAAAGGTCATTTACTTTTTTTTTTTTTTTTGGATGATCTGTTTCTAGGTAAGAGTGTGGTATTGAAGACTCCCACTATCAGCACATGAAGGCAAATATGTGACTTAAAAGTTACAGTGGGAGGGGAGCAGTGTGGGGGGAGGGTATAGGGGACATTCAGGACAGCATTTGAAATGTAAATGAAGAAAATATCTGTACTGGCTAATTTTGTGTCAACTTGACACAGGCTGGAGTTATCACACAGAAAGGAGCTTTAGTTGGGGAAATGCCTCCATGAGA
>NC_034590.1:163117466-163118651 GCF_900095145.1 Mus pahari | reverse complement strand
CTCCTGCTTTCTGACCTGCTTGAGTTCCAGTCCTGCATCCTTTGGTGATCAACAGCAGTATGGAAATGTAAGCCAAATAAACTCTTTCCTCCCCAACTTGCTTCTTGGTCATGATGTTTGTGCAGGAATAGAAACCCTGACTAAGACAATATCTAATAAAATAATTTTTAAAAAGTTACAGTGGTGTTTCTTTTACTAAGTTGGGTGCCCTTATGTTTGGTGCATAGATGTTAAGAATTGCAATGTCCTTTTTGTGAAATTTCCCATTGATGAGGATGTTGTGTCCTTTTCTATTTCTTCTGATTAGTTTTTAGATTTGAAGTCTATTTTGTCAGATATTAAAATGGGCACATCAGCTTTGTTCTTACATCTATTTATTTGGAGTAACTCTTTCCATCATTTTGCTGTTAGATGGGGTCTATCCTTGATGTTAAGAAGAATTTCAGACTCAGTCCTAAACAGGATATCTCTATCAAGTCTTTCCTTTAAGCTCAGGGAACCCAGGAGGAAAGGAAGCAGAAAGAGTGGAAGAGCCAGTGGGGAGGGAAAATGGCAAGAAAACAAGGGTTTCTAAATCAGTGGTTTTAAACCTGTGGGTTTCAAATCATTTGGGGGTTGAATGACCCTTTTACATGTTCAGAACACACAGATATTTACTTTACAATTCCTCACAGTAGTAAATTAACAGCTATGACATACCAATGAAAATAATTCTATGATTAAGGTTCACAACATGATGAACTGTATTAAATGGTCACATCATTAGGAATATTTAGCACCAGTGTTCTTAATCAACATGAGCAACCCTCAAATGAACTCACAGAGACTCAAGCAGCATGCACTGGGCTTATCCTGATCTTCACCAGGTCTTCTGTGCATATATTATAGCTTCTAGTTTAGTAGGAGAATAAGTGGATATGTGAATTCTTTAATCTTCTCTTGAGCTTGTTTCCTTCCTTGATTTATTTTGTCCAATTTCAATGTGAAATTTTTTTTATCTTGTTATATTTTATTTTGTCATTTTTAACTTATTTTATTAGATATTTTCTTCATTTACATTTCAAATGCTATGCTGAAGGTCCCCTATACCCCCCCCCACCCTGCTCCCCTGCCCACCCACTCCTACTTCTTGGCCCTGGCGTTCCCCTGTATGGGGCAAATAAAGTTTGCAAGACCAAGGGGCAT
>NC_034590.1:163115546-163117086 GCF_900095145.1 Mus pahari | reverse complement strand
ACAGAGACAAAGTTTGGAGCTAAGAGGAAAGGATGGACCATCCAGAGACTGTTCCACCCAATGTCCATCCTACTTTGTCATTTTTTACATGAATTAGTTAGTGAATACCTAGTTAGCAGGGTAAAGACTAGCAACAATGGAACTCTTATTTATACCTGCTGGGAGAAGGAAAGAAAAGTGTTTTTTCCAATGTAGTGATCCTGAGTATATCAGGCACTCCAGGCCAGCTTTCATGTTTAGGAGTATTTGACCAACTTATTATGATTCCACAGTATTTTCATGTTCTTTTATTTGGTTACATTTTGCTGGGTTTTTGGAAGGGGGATTGTAGTGGATTTGGGAGGTGGGTGGGGTTTTTTTTTGTTTGGTTGGTTTTGGTTTTGGTTTTTGATTTTGGAGGCTTTCATTGTTGACTTGGGTTATTTTATGTTTTGGGGAGAAAAATATAGAGTTGGGTGGTTAGGGAGGGAGAGAAGATATGCATAGACTTGTGGAAGTGAAAAATATAATCAAATATATTGAAATTTTAAAATGTTTTATGTAATAAAGATATAACAAAAAAGTAAATAAAAATTATTATTTTGAAGGTTTAACATAAATAGTAAAAAGAATGCAAATTCCTTTTAAGTCAGCAAAGCATGACTCTTGTTCATAGAAAAAGTATAACTTCATACTTAGCTAATGAAGAGGAATACCATTCATGCTGACATTTTGGAAATGTTGAAATTGGAATTATTACAAGTCATGTGCCTAGCATAGTATCTGGTGGTCAACTAATGATTACAATTCTATAACTGCTTTATAAACTCTAACTGACATGTTTACTACCCCAAATTCACCCAAAGGCTCCCAAGAACTCTTCCAGATTTCTAAATCCTGTGTAAATTTCTTCTCATTATGCAGGAGCTTCATGTTATAACTGAAGACATATTTTAAAAAGTTTAAATTTTAGAGTATGACATCTCCCTTAATATCTTGTGATCTCAGGTATGTTACCTAACCAGTTAGAGCTCAATTTCTCTAGGAACAAAAATTGTACTAGTACTTTCTCTGTCACAGGAACATTTAGAAGACACTAAATAATTAAATACCTGCAAACAATGTAAACACTTCATAATATAACATTAGTATAAGTAGCAATAAAATAAATATTTCTCAAATATTATTTACTAAAACTCATGAGTTTTGTTTGTATGCTTTGTTCTGCTAGCTTTGTTATTATTTGTTTGTCTATAGTGCTATGCACTGGTCCCCGGTCTCAGTATATGCTATATGAGTTCAGAACACTGAATAACATCCATAGTTTTTGTTAAATTGTAAGACATATTCTCATTAAATTATTCACACTTATTTTCAGCACAGTTTTTAAAACAAGTTCCCCTTGAACTTGAGTTCCTCCTGCCTCAACCACCAAAGTTGCTACAATTTCAGGCATGTGAGATTATAACCAGAACAATCTGTGTTCATAAATATTTCCAAACTGTATCTCTCTCTCTCTCTCTCTCTCTCTCTCTCTCTCTCTCTCTCTCTCTCTCTCTCT
>NC_034590.1:163085905-163114411 GCF_900095145.1 Mus pahari | reverse complement strand
CTTCAAAACCAGTACCACCTGAGTAACTCTTACACATTACCAAGTCCAGTCCCAGCACAAGGTACAACCTTGGCTATCTCTGGAACACAGCCTCTGTGCTCTCAGAAAATACTTCCCAGAAGATGTCACCTCAATTCTTAGTCACTGCTAATTTCTTAGCTCCAGCTAACCAGCGTCAATAGTCCCAGTAATACAAAGGTTTCACTTTAGTGGTTCTGGTATCTTGTTAATCACAGCTGATTCTTCAGCCCCAGCTAACCAGAACCACAGAATCTTCACAATCCAAAATAGCAATGGCCCTGAAAAGTCTTTAATTTTCCCTCTGAAATTTCACAAGTCAGGCCTCCATCTTCTGCACTGTTCTTAACATTATCTTCCAAGCTCCTACACAACATTTGACAGAGCTCTTAACACCGAATGGATCTTCTGGCCCAAAGTTCCAAAGTCCTTCCACAGTCCTCCCCAAAACATGGTGAGGTTGTTACAGGAATACCCCACTATGCTGGTATCAATTTGTCTTAGTCAGGGTTTCTATTCCTGCACAACATCATGACTAAGAAGCAAGTTGTGGAGGAAAGGGTTTATTCTGCTTACATTTCAATACTGTTTTTGATCACCAAAAGATTCAGGACTGGAACTCAAGCAGGTCAGGAAGCAGGAGCTGATGCAGAAACCATGGAGGAATGTTCTATACTGGCTTGCTTCCCCTGGCTTGCACAGCCTGCTCTCTTATAGAACCAAGACTACCAGCCCAGAGATGGTACCACCCACAAGGGGACCTACCCCCTTGATCACTAATTGAGAAAAATGTCCCACAGCTGGATCTCATGGGGGCACTTCCCCAACTAAAGCTCCTTTCTCTGTGATAACTCCAGCTGTGTCAAGTTGACACAAAACTAGCCAGTATAGTCTGCCTGTCTGTCCTGTCTGTCTGTCTACTTATCCATCTATCTTCTATCTACATATCTATCTATCATCATCTATCAAATCTATCATCTTTATCTCTCTAGCTAGTTATCTAGTTATCTAACTATCATTACCAACCACTCATTTACTTGTTTGTTTGTTCATTTGTTTTTTAAACTATCTATTTATTTATGAATCAAGTATAAACTATTTTTGTCTTAAATTAGTTCAGATTTGTTTGGGATTTTCTAATCATGTGTTTTCCAAGTTTAACTAAAATGTAATTACAATAATTTCCCACTTTCCTTTCCTCTTTCAAACCCTTCTCATATATTCTCCCTCTAACATCCTCTGTTACCACTTAGCCTCTCTCAAATCTATGTTCTCTCTCTCTCTCTCTCTCTCTCTCTCTCTCTCTCTCTCTCTCTCTTTCTCTCTCTCTCTCTCTCTGTGTGTGTGTGTGTGTTATTATTGATTCATCTATATCTAAAAATATATAATTATGTTTCTGAAAATTAAAACACTTTGTGACACATTTGTTACTGTAAATGAACTGAATTTTGGAGGGACATATGAGCATGAGCACAGGAAAGCATAGGAGGACTCAGCAGCAGTGGATCCTCAGGAAGACAGAAGAACGCATTTATACACTTACCTCATACTTACAGACAAGATACGATAAAAAGACGGGAGTGCTTCAGAACAATTTAAATCACCTAAGCACATACTTAAAGAATCTCTGCTCATATATAGAGTTTTAAATTTTTATTTTCAAGTTAGTATTTTTATTTAAACACATACTGAAACTTGCACTGACATTTTCCTTATGTAAAATTGAATCTCAATTTTTAGCAAACAGCTTCAAAGATAATAACCATGAGTCACTGTGCTATAAGTGACTGTTTGAAGGGGCAGAATTTAAAGTAAAAGGTTTAAGTATTAGAAACTTAAGAGTATTGTTGCTGTTTTATGTAAGATATTTCTTAGTTCGATCAGTAGAGTATTACGTAGATATAAAAGCTGTATAAGGGCTGTGTGTGCCCTGCCCTGATAGAAGCAAACCTTCAGTCAGGCCCGCACCTTTTCCTGGGGCCCAGCCAGCACCAGGACCCCCTCTTACACCCAGTGACAGCTTGACTCCCAAGAGGTCCATCCCAGCCAGGCTCACAGTTGAAACACACCCCCAATATAACCTGGGACACCCCACAGTGCCCAGCAGACCAAGGACCACATGATCATCTTATTAGATGCTAAAAAGCCTTTGACAAAATACAACACCCTTCATATTAAAAGTCTTGGCAAGATCAGGAATTGAAGGTACACACCTAAATGTAATTAAAGCAATGTACAGCAAACCAACAACCAATATCAAATTAAATGGAGAGAAACTTGAAGCAATCCCACTAAAATCAGGGACAAGACACAGTTGCCCACTCTCTCCCCATTTATTCAATATATTACTCGAAGTTCTAGCAAGAGTAATTAGACAACAAAAGGAGGTCAGATGGAAACAAACCAGAAAAGCAGTCCAGTTATCACTATTTGCAGATGATATGATGATATACATAAGCAACCACAAAAATTCTACCAGAGAACTCCTACAGCTAAAAAACAATTTCAGCACAGTGGGTAGATGTAAAATTTTATTTTTATTGGATCTTTTCTTTATTTACATTTCAAATGTTATCCCCATTACTGGTTTCCCCTCTGAAAAACATAGGGCATAGAACCTTCACAGGACCAAGGGCCTCTCTTCCCATTGATGTCCAAACTAGGCAGTCCTCTTCTGCATAAGCAGCTGGAGCCCATGAGTCCCACCATGTGTACGTTTTGGTTGGTGGTTTAGTCCCTGGGAGTTCTGGATATACTGTTTCTGGATGTTCTGGATATTGTTGTTCCTCCTATGGGGCTGCAAACCCCTTCAGCCCCATGGGTACTTTCTCTAGCTCCTTCATTGGGGACCCTGTGCTCTGTCCAAAGGATGACTGTGAGCATCCACTTCTCTATTTGTTAGGCACTGGCAGAGCCTCTCAGAAGGCAGCTATATCAGTCTCCTGTCAGCAAGCACTTGTGGGCAGGGGAGATGTAAAATTAGCTGAAACAAATCAGTAGCCTTCTTATACACAAAGGATAAACAGGCAGAGAAAGAAATTAGGGAAACAACAAACTTCACAATAGTTACAAATAATATAAAAATATCTCGGCGTAACTCTAACCAAGCAAGTCTAAGATCTGTGTGACAACAATGTAAAGTCTATGAACAAAGAATTCAAAGAAGACCTCACAAGATGGAAAGCTCTCCCATGCTCAGGGAATAATAGGATTAGCAGAGTAAAAATGACCATCTTACCACAAACAATCTACAGAGTCAATGCAATCCCCATTAAAATTCCAACTCAGTTCTTCACAGAGATAGAAAGAGCAATTCTCAACATCATCTAGAATAACAAAAAACATAGGATAGCAAAAACAATGCTCAACAATAAAAGAACTCTGGTGGGAATCACCATATCTGGCCTCAAGCTGTACTGCAGAGCAATACCATATAATACATAGTATTGGTACAGAGATGGACAGACCAGTGGAATGTATTTGAAGACCCAGAAATAAATTCACACACCTATGGTCACTTGATCTTGACAAAGAGGCCAAAACCATACAGTGGAAAAAAAGATAGCATTTTCTTTCATTTTTTCCCCATTTTTTCCATAATTTATTAAATTTGATATGCTTCTAATTTATTGTCCTCCTTATTCTAAGTCAATACTTTCTTTAAAAAATATATTTATTTATTTATCACTCCATGTTCTATTTCCCCTGCTCACTACCCCCTCTCGATCACCCTCCTACTACTCCACATCCCATACCTCCTCCCCATGCCCCAGTCTCCATGTGGGTGTCCCCACTCCCCACTCCACCTGAATTCTTAACTCCCTGGGGTATCCAGTCTCTTGAGGATTAGGTGCATCATATCTGAATGACCCAGCTGTCCTCTGCTGTATGTGTGTTGGTAGCCTCATATCATCTGGTGTATGGGGCCTGTTTGGTGGTCCAGTGTTTGAGAGATCTTGGGGGATCAGATTAGTTGAGACTGCTGATCCTCCTACAGGCTCACCCTCCTCCTTGGCTTCTTTCAATCTTTCCCTAATTCGACAACAGGGGTCACCTGCTTTTGTCCATTGGCTGGGTGCAACTATCTGCCTCTAGCTCTTTCAGCTGCTTCTTGGGTCTTCTGGAGTGTGGTCATGCTAGGTCCCTTTTGTGAGTGCTCCATAGCCTCAGTAATAGTGTCAGGCCTTGGGACCTCCCCTTGAGCTGGATCCCACTTTGGGCCTGTGGCTGAGCTTTCTTTTCCTCAGGTCACTTTGCATTTCCACCCCTGTAGTTCTTTCAGACAGGAACAATTAATTATGGGTCAGAGTTATGACTGTGAGATGGCAACCCCCTCCCTCACTTGATGCCCTGTCTACCTGCTGGAGGTGGGCTCTAGCATTTTCAACAAATGGTACAGGTCTAACTGTAATCCATTTTTATCTCCTTTTACAAAGCTTAATTCCAAGTGGATCAAGGACCTCAACACAAAACCAGATACACTGAAACTAATGGAAAAGAAAGTAGGAAAAAGCCTTGAACTCATCAGCACAGGGGAAATTTTCTTGAATAGAACACCAGTGGCTCAGGCTTTAAGATCAACAATTGACAAATGGGACCTTATGAAACTGAAAAGTTTCTGTAAGGCAAAGGACATTCACTGTCAATAGGACAAAACGGCAACCTACAGATTGGGAAAAGATCCATACCAACCTTACATCTGATAGAGGGACAATATCCAAAATATACAAAGAACTCAAGAAGTTAGACTCCAGAAAACCAAATAACCCAATTAAGAGATGGGGTATAGAACTAAACTAAAAATTCTCAACTAAGGAATCTCAAATATCTAAAGAAATGTTCAACAGCATTAGTCATCAGGGAAATGCAAATCAAAAGGAACCTGAGATTCTACCTCACACCAGTCAGAATGGCTAAGGTCAAAAACTCAGGTGACAACACATGTTGAAGAAGATGTGGAGAAAGAGGAACACTCCTCCATTGCTGGTAGGATTGCAGACTGGTACAACCACTCTGGAAATCAGCTTGGTAGTTCCTCAGAAAACTGGACATAGTACTATCTGAAGACCCAGCTATACCGCTTCTGGTTATGTACCCTAAAGATGCTTCAACATATAACAAGGGCACATGCTCCACTCTGTTCATAGCAGCCTTATATATAATATACAAAAGCTGGAAACAACGAAGTTGTCCCTCAATGGAAGTATAGAAAATGTGGTACATTTACACAAAAGAATATGACTCATTCATTAAAAATGAAGACTTTAGGAACTTGGAGGCAAATGGAAGGAAGTAAAAAATATCAGGTAACCAGTCCCCAAAGGACATACCTGGTATGTACTCACTGATAAGTGAATATTAGCCCAAAAGTTCGGAATACCCATGATAAAACTCACAGAACATATGAAGCTTAACAAGAAGGAATGCCAAAGTGTGGATGCTTCAAACCCACTTAGAAGGCGGAACAAAATAATCACTGTAGGTAGAAAGAGTGAGGAACCTGGGTGGGAGTGGAGAGTGGGAGGATAAAAAGAGGTGCAGGAGCAGTTATTAGAAGAGAGGTGTGAAGTCTAGAGGGCCAGGAAAATAGAGACAAGGAGCAGCAGGGGGTGTGGAACTTGGGGATCCACTAGACAGTCCCAGACACCAGGGATGGGAGAGGCTCCCAGGACCCAATAGGGATGATGTTAGCCAAAATAATCAACATCAGGGAGATAGAAACTGAAGAGACCACATCCGGTAGATAGACATATCCCCCAATAGAGGGATGGGACCACTCACCTATCTTGAAATTTTTAACCCAGAATTTTCCCTGTCTAAAGGAAATGCAGGTAAAAACAGTTGAGCAGAGGCTGAAGGAAAGACCATGCAGAGACCGTGCCACTGAGCAGTCCATTCCATCATCAGACACCAAACCCCAACACTATTGCTGATAACAGGTAGTGCTGGTAGACAGGAGCCTGGTATGGCTGTCCTCTGAGAGGCTCTGCCAGCACCTGACTAAGACAGATACAGATACTAGCAGCCAAATACTCAACTGAGCCTGGGACCCCAATGGAAGAGTTAGGGGAAGGAGTGAAGGAGCTGAAGGCGATTGCATTTCCATAGGAAGAGCAACAGTATCAACTAACTGAACTCCTCAGAGCTCCCAGGGACTAAACCACCAACCGAAGAGTACACATAGACAGATACATGGCTCCTGATATGTATGTAGCAGAGGACTGCTTCATCTGGTATCAGTAGGAAGGGAGGCACTTGGTCCTGTGAAGGCTTGATGCCCCAAATAAGGGGGATTCTAGATGTGTGAGGTAGGAGTGAGTGGATGGTTGGGGAAGCACCATCTTAGAGGCAAAAGGGAGGGAATGGGTTTGGGTGGAGTTCATGGAAGGAAGACAGGGAAGGGGTATTGCATTTGAAATGTAGACAAATAAAATTATTAATACATTTAAAAAAATTGAAATGGAAAAAAAGCTGTACAAAGTGTGTATACATGAAAGATAGATTAGAACATGCTTGAAATATGATGCATTTTTTTGTTGTGATCTATAAAATTTGTCACATTTGTGTTGTGACTGTGAACAGGCCACCACATTAATGGGAATAATTTTAGTTGTGTGTTGAAATGGGATAAAATATATCATTGTAAGAGTTAAGCCTACAGTGCATGTGTATTCAAGAATTAAGATAAGTGGGTGGAGGAAGAAACGTACTGGGTCCCTCAAATGCATGGGCTGCTTCGGTATATTAAATGAACCAGAAGATGGGTTTGTGGGAAAGCTAAGTTGTAGCTACTTGGCCACAAGTTTTATAGTCTCAAATTCTGATTAGTGTGTGAAAGGGGTATATGTCTTACAGAACATGCTTAGTAGTCAAGAATGGGTGGCCAGCAAGTCCAAAAATCCTCCCTATCTCCACCTGGCCAGGTCTAGGATAACAATTATATCCTACCACATTTTTTCTGAAAACTGAACTAAGGTCCTTAGGTATCTCCTAAGCCCAAAACATGTAATTGCTGCCTTTAATTTTGCATATAAATAATTTTGTATATGATTTTGGCTTGACTTTTGCTTTATCTAAGTAAAGAAATAATTGATTTCTGATTTCACTAGCTTGAAATATGAGGCAGATATCTTTTAAATTTTGTTCTTTCACAAAGTATAATTAACATGCTTTAAAGTGTTACCATTTTAGAATATATGGTTATTTTTCTCATAAAATTTTCAGGTCTATCTAATTTCACCTCAATCCAGCTATATAAACATTTGTATAAGTCCTTGGTGACCATTTACATTCAATCTGTATTGTTCTGGCCTTCCTTAAACAACCGGGATTCAAGTTTTATATCTGTAGACTTTGTTTTCTGAACATTTTTCATGAGTGCAGTCATACAATAATTGGTCTTTGTGCCTGACATAATGAGGCAACATAGTTGAGATTCCTTTATTTTGTATTTGTGTCAAACTTTTCCCCATATCACTGCTGATTAGGATTCTAGTTTATAATTACATATCCTTACTTATTTGTCAAGAATTAGTAATTTGAGGTGTCTGTAATTTTAAGGCTTTGAAAGTAATTAATTATGACTTTATATATATATATATATATATATATATATATATATATAAAAATTTATATGACGATAATATTTTAGAGTATGTCAGACAGAAAATCTAGGTAAAATGATTCCTGCATTAAGATTTTTGGGATCACTGAAATCACTGCACCATTTTAAGCCCCCACCCTTTAGCAGCTATTTTTTTCATATTTCCCTCTGCTGTTGTCTGTTTTAATTTTAATCATTCTTACCTAGTAGGATAATTCTATTTTGATATTACTTTCTAAAGATAATACTGAGCATTTTTTTAAAAAAAAATTCACTGCTTGGTTATTCACACACATTTTTTGTTATATACCCACTTCTATCTCTCTCCCCATATATGTTTCTCATTAAGCCTGGAGTCAGAGAGATGCAGACTAAAGATTATGTTGCCTCTTCTCTTGCCTCATTGTTTTTTTGACCCCCCCCCCCAAAAAAAAAATTCCTTCGTTTTTCTGAGTGCTTTTCTCTCTTTTTCATAATATTACAGGGTTCTATTTCCTCAGTCAGTCAACAAATGGCTCAGGATCAATACAAATGACAATTTGGCATGATTTTCCACATAAATAGATGCAAATATATTTTACCGACTTTTTCTTTCCCAAGTCCTTCTTTAACAACTCTAAAACAAAAATGTTAATTTTTTTTTTTAAGAAAAAAACTAGATGTTTCTCTATGTTAGGTAGCCAAGGAACCTAAACCATAAAGGTGACAGAAGCCATCTAGGAGAAGCTATGGCAAGCACTGTCTTCTCGCGATGTCCCACTGTTTTTACATGGGGACATGTGATGGGGACACTCTGAGATGCAGGGTCCTCAGAGACTTCATTCCAGGATTTCTCTATCCTGCTAGCATGTCTTTCCTGCCACTATTGCATAGCCTAATGATTCCTGGGTGTCAGCCCATCCTATTGGGCAAATTTCCTACTGATGAACATGAAGACAAACTTTTGTGAATTGATGCCATTTAGATTAATTAAGGACTTTATAGAATTTGCCAATTGATTCAAATAATCTTAGGAATAAATTTTAAGTAAAATGTTTTAGTTGTTTTGCCAGAAATATGTAATACAATTAGAATCAAGGATATGATGTGCCCCCTTCTTTTAGAGTAGTAAGTAAATGCTGCATAATAAGGAATACAATCAGATTTCATAAATTACACTAAGAAATACAGGATTGGGACAGATTTGTTATCAAGGAAAAACATTCATCTAGGTCAGGTTCAAGGGTGAAGCCATGAGTGTGCACTATGTCAAAGCAAGGCCATGTGAAACTGTTGCTTTGCACTTGTACTGAGCTTACAGAATAAAACACTACTATGAACTTACTATCAATATCCTTCTGGAATTCCACTTTTGTGTAACAGTTTATATATAAAGTAATTTTTTCTTACATAGAGAACTCTTTGTCTAAAAGCTGAAAAGGCAATGCTAAAGCTTCGGTGTAGGCCTTTCCTGTTTCATCTAGTATGCATGCTGTCTATGATCCTGACTCTCTTTTTCTTTCTCTCAGGCACGCAAAGAGTTAAAAAATTCCCAGCCTCTGCCTGGCCTGCAAAGGTCCCTGGAGCCATAGAGAAAAGAGCCCAAATACCTAAGCTTTTTGTCTTGATTTCCTGCTGCTATCTGCAGGGGGTTATTGCCAGAAGACACCAATTTCTGGCCTCTGGGAAAGAGTTAAACTTCCAGAAGCCACCAGCTTTTGGTCCCAGAATAGTAAGAAAGAGTTAATTTTCCAAAAGACAGCAGTTTTTGGCCCAAATCACTAATTCAATACCCTACTACCTTCCTCAGTTGTGTGGATGTTGGGAAAACCTTGCAGCAATAAAGTGAGCCTTTGAGTGGCTTCCAGTCTTTGTTTTATTTGCTTAAACAGATCTGCTTGTCCGAGAATTAAAACAAAAACAAAAACAAAAACAAAAAACTTTTATTGACCTAAGTACTATGGTTTGTGCTCAAAGGTGTCCAGACCTAATATATACATCTCCAGCATAGCTTCTGCACCTGAGGCTCAAGGAACATTGCATAAAAGGAAGCAGAGAAATTTAAAGAGAGATAGATTTTAAGTATTCCCTCTCATGATTATAAATTTGTGAGGAAAAGCATAGTTCAATATCCTGATCTGGCATTCCATGGCATTCGCATGTGTCACAGTCTGATATTTACACTTCGAGTGTAAATAGTCTCTTGTTAATGACTATAAAACATCACTGCAATCCACTTATTAACTTCCTAATAAATATATTCACAAAATGATAATTTATAACCTTGCAAAACTGATAAAAATTCTTAATTACATTTTAAGACTGACTTTTAAATTGACTTTCTGTGTTTTTCAGTTTATACATGTATACCCCAGGCTATCACACAGAAGCATTGTCTGCACTTATGCAATGACACATTCTGATATTGCATGCAGTAGCACTGCAGTTATGTAAAGGTGCCTGTGATACCACACTGGAGCTGTATTGTCACATTCGAGCTGAAATATCTCAACGCACAATAGTTACTGTATAATAGATCATTTCCTGTAAAAATGGAAAAAAATGCTGCAATGATGTAGCATTTTGTACAGTAGGATTCAATGGATAATTTCAATTCAGTGATCGTACATGTGGTTAAACTAAATGTATAACAAAACAAAGACAAAATCATGCCTCTGGGAAAGAGACTGGTAAGGATGATTATGACATATGAATGGAGGGAGATAAAAGAGGTCTTTAGGAGGTAACCAGAAAACATTGGCAGTAGTTACAAAGTGCTTGATGATAGGATTCACAAATATGAACAACATTTAGGACCCTAAACTTCCAGAATTTAGTTCAGCATATTAGCAATGGAAATGGTATAACATCCATAATACCTCACCTTTCTCTGTAATTGTTATAGGTATTTTAAAGGAAGAATGCATAGTTTTAAGGAATTTTCCATATTTGCAGTAGGACAAAACTTAATCATATATATATATATATATATATATATATATATATATATATATATATATTTAGTTTCTAATGTTCCAGTTTGGTTATGGTCTGTGGCACACAGTGAAAGAAAAAAAATGCTCTTGATACAAGGTGTCATCAAATTAGAGCCCATCTCCAACGAATTCCAAGCCAATCCCCAACCCTTTGTCTCTTTCTTAATGTTGCTTTTATGAAGGTTTATGTTGGCTTAATAACTATTTATTGATTATTTTCCTAAATAGGCAGTACTTATTATTATGCATAGTCTTTAATGACAGAAGTGTACCAAAGTGGGCCTACTGCCAAGGATAATTCAGAAATTTTATGCATTGAATATGGATTCATAATGGAACAGGCATTGATACAACTCTGGGTGTTGTTATTATTATTACTACTACTATTATCATTTTACAAAATGAAATAGTTGAAAATGTTATCTGCATCAGCAGAATTCTTATGTTCACAGCAGCACAATTAAAAAACAATAGTTAAGTAAACTTAATTATCTTGTTGTAAAGTTGGCTCTACAAATAAGTCTGGCTGCTAGTAATTTATTTTTAACTTATTTGTGTTATCTCTCTTGTTTTTCTCTATATTTCTTGTTTTGTGTGTGTGTATGTGTGTGTGTGTGTGTGTGTGTGTGTGTGTGTACATGTGTGTGTGCATATCTGTCTTTTGTCTGTCTCTCTGTTGGACCCCATTTTGGCCCTGGTTTGGGCCTTGAGGACAAACCCAAGCCTGGCTCGAATTTTGAGATCTGTCTCAGTCACTTCTATATCAGGGTGACTCAGCAAACCTGTTTGGTCCTGCCTCTACCCAGCCATTGCTGATGTAGAGGTTTGCCATTGGCCCTGTCAGGCCACTCCATACCCTCTGTCACCCTTCCCCACCTCCTACATCATCTTACCCCACCACAAATCCCCCTCCTTATGCTCCAAACTAGTATAAGCAAGACACTGATGCCATAATGTTGAGTTCCTGCTTTGACAAGACTCCTGATTCGGTGTGTTTCTTTTGGGCCATTGACATTTGCCATTCTGCTGAGCCACGGAGAGACCTGGTGGGACGGGGACCTCTCTCCTCTCTCCTAGACCTTTTGGCAAAGAGCAGGCATCTCTCTCTCTCTCTCTCTCTCTCTCTCTCTCTCTCTCTCTCTCTCTCTCTCTCNTCTCTCTCTCTCTCTCTCTCTCTCTCTCTCTCTCTCTCTCTCTTTCTCTGTTTCTGTCTATCTCTCTGTCTCGTTGCCCCCCTCTCTCTGTCTGTCTGTCTTTCTATCTCTCTCCTCCTCGTCGTCCACCTCCCAGCCTTCTCTCTCTCTCCTTTTCAGGTTCTTACAATGTAGCCCAGGCTGATCTGTAACACAACATGTTTCAGCCTCCCAAGTTCTGGGCTTAGACAGTGGTTAACTTTCATTAATAATAATCCATTTTCACCCATTTAAAAAATCATCCTACCTTCCCCATCACAACAGTATCATGTAAAAGACCATGAATTCGGTGTTTAACTTTGCAGATTCGTGTTTTACCCACCTCAAGTGTCTCCCATCCATGTACCTGATATGGGCAGCTTTTTCTCTCAATGCTACAAAGAGAACATTTATCTCATGGGATTTTAACAAAGACTCTCCTGTGTTCTTAGGCTATGGTGAGGAGTGCATGTTAATCATCGCTATTCTTTCTTATTTCCTTTGGATAGAATCTGCATCTTCACTTTTCCTATGTGAAACACTCCGCATGATACTTGTAAAGAAAAAGTGCTGAAAATAATTACAATTCAGGAAAGAAATATAATGGCCACAAAAAGAGACAGAGACCTACCATTTCAAACAAAGTGTCTCTTAGATACTAATGTATAAAATTGACCTGAGAGAGAATTATTTATCCTTCATTGTCAGTACAAAAATACATACACGTACAAATAATTCAGTGTGGCTTTTGCAAACCTTGGTTATTCACAGACCCAAAGGGTCCTTTGCATTTTGCAGGGACTCAGAGCATTACTGTGCATCATAGTTCATTTTAAGTAGAATTCAATATTTAAAAACTGAATCACCACCGACTCTACAGGAACGTGGCTATTACTCCTGCATAAAGCAAAACCAAAATGACATTAAAATCTGTAGCCCAGTAGGGTGGCTTCTACAGGAGAGGAAGACCCATCAATCTCAACCATTATTCTTCAACACAAGCTATTCTAGTGTGAATTTAATGTCAGGCCCCAGAATGTTCCACCCAGACTCTCCCTAGGAGTCAGCAATTTAGATCTGGGGTTCTTTGTAATGGGCCCAGACAGAGAAAGAATTCTTAAAGAGTTTAACTACATTTAATAAACATAATTGGGCAGTGAAAAAATTGTTTTATACTTAGCAATATTCCTACTCCTGTAGGAATGAGCTATTTAAAGGTGCTTCAAGTGCATTCCTTTGTAGTAAGCTATATTTTCCACAAAATGGCATAAGCCTGGCTCATGGGAGGTTGTGTCATTAAAACACGGCCTTTATATCTTGGGAAAGATATGTTAATGCTGATAGATTAGTGATCAAGAAGAAATAAATCAAGAAAATGCAACATCATCAGCCATTAGCATAGAGCTTGCTGCAGCTTTAGGTTTAATACACAACCGCAGTAATATGACACTTCATATTTATGGGTCAATTTATTTTAATTGGCATGTTACATGTTTATGGGGTACAGTTACTATTTGGCACATGTAACACAATTTTTGAAAATCAAATCAAAGTAATACTTATTTCAGTCCACCTATATACTATAATTTCTAGGTTTGGATATAATTTAGTGGCAAAGAGCATGCCTAATCTTAATATGTATTAGTTCCTGGGTTCAATTCCTTGTATGATGTATGGTAAACAAACAATATACAAATATATACAAACACATATATTCTATCACCTGTCTATATATAATTTATACATACTTTCATTTTCATTTAGTTTTCATGTTTATATTTTAATAAATTCGTTTATAATACTCAATGGAAAAATGTTAGTTAAATGGTCATTTTCAAGCTTGTTGCTTTCACAGTTTATTTTTGCCTAAGGTTTTCCCTTTGGAGTTATGATTAATATTAAGAATTCATGCATGAAATCAGCCTTTTAGAAATTCTTGTTTTTATTACCAAGAGTCAATTATCTGTGTGCATTAGCTTCTTATTTAAAATGTAATTCGAAGGAATATTTATAAGCTCTCTTAGAATCAACCTTCCCAAGAAAGGTATGATGCAATGAGGTCCACCCATCTGAAGGAAGACTCCACCGAGGGAAGGACAGTGTGCTCTTTGAGAGGAGAATAGACTGCTTCCCTCATGCTCACTGCGGGCTTGCCGGAGGAAACTCTTCTTTCTGTCATTTTCCTCCCAGCAAGGGTCTTTCTGTGTGTGGTTATTACTAGGAGGTTCTGAGTACAGACAAGTCTCCTGTGCTTGGTAGACCATGACGCATCAAGGCACAAGACAGATTGCAACTTCTTGTTGAAATATGTGAGGATGCATATGTGTCTGTGGGTTATTAGTTATGAGAGAGATAAAAGAGGCCTGTAGAAGGTAGAGCAATCAAAAAACATTGCAAAAGTATATGAAATTTCTTTTTTGAATACTATATTTGACATGTAATAAGCCTTAAAATAATCGTTCTTAGAGTTTTCATCAGTGCTAGGTTCTGGGCAGCCTGCGATTTTTAGTGAAGGAGTTGATTCTACCTATGAAGCTTCTTGGGAACAACTGAATGCACAGGTATGTATCAAATGACATCACTACATTCAAGACTCAACTTTTTTTTTTTCTTTTAACCTCAGCCATCTTTGATTTCTACTTTCCCTAAATTTTCTTCATGTTATCCAGCTTCATTGAGGAAATAATTGAGATTGAATACATTTTATATGCAACATATATTGTCTGATGGTTTGGAATATGTGAACTATAAAGTGATAGTACAATAAAATCAATATATCTAATACAATATAATTGCTATAGTGTGTGTGTGTGTGTGTGTGTGTGTGTGCACGTGCAAATACACACACATATGCACATACACATATGGTGAAGTTACAATAAATCGAGTCAAATGTTATACTTTATAAATATTTCAAACATTGGGAGGTTTTGCCTGATCGTTTTATATCATCTCCAAAATTTGAAGGCCACATTCTAACCTCCTTGGGACTGGTAGTATTTTTGTGTGAGTGCCTGTGATGACAGCTATAGGCAGAGGGAAGGCTCTTAATGTAATTACTTGGAAGAATTGCCAGTGTCCAAATACTGCAATTTGTGACTTGTGATGTTTATATAATTTCATCTCCTTATTTCTTCCTTAGATCAATTTTGCTTTTCATTCTTGGTTATCTGAAAGGAGACTATGTAAATGATATCTTGATTCACTCTCTCCTTTCAATAATCTAACACAATGTCCTTCATGGAATTTGTAGGTAACTATTAGCTAGTGTTTTACTTAAATAGTGTGTTAATTAATAAATGGGTATTATTTCTTTTAACTACCCATACATCTGCAACCCCCTTATGTCATTCCAGATCTGTTTCCTCTTTGCTGAACTGGCAGATAATGCAACAATGTGCCTGAGCTTTAAGAGTGTCTGACCTAAAGCCAAATTTCCAACTGTGAATCATCATGGCTTCAAATAGGCCTTCTGAACTTCATACAGCTTTTTGAATGACCCTAACATAGAACCTATGGGTTTGGAGTCTGAGACATATACTTTTAGATAAATTGCTACAAAGCCAAGATACAAGGGAGATCACATTACATCCTGACTGCTGTAGACAGTGTGTATCTGTGATACAAAGAGTTTCTGTTGTGTTTTATTTTATACCCCCACAAATGTTAATAATTGAAATCAAAGGTAAATCTCAGGATTAGTAACTGAAGATGTTCTCCCTGAAAATGGCAATTAATCCCTAAAAATCTATGGCAATTTTGCATGATAAGAATTCATTTAAGTGCATAACTTAGCAATGATGCCACCACGTCTTTCATTTATTTATTTATCTATCTATCTATCTATCTATCTATCTATCTATCTATCTATCTATCTATCTATTTATTTAATTAGTTATTTAGTTATTATATGTATAAGTGTAGGCACAGGATGTCACACATATGTAGGCCAGAGGACAACTCATTGTAACTGGCTCCTTCTTTTCATCATGTGGGTTATGGGGATTTAACTTGGTTCACCAGACTTGATCCTAAATTCCTTTGTCTACTGAGTCATCTTACCAGCAAAACACTGAAGAACTGTCTTCTTTAGAAATTGCAGGTTTCTCATCGTCGTGCATAACCACTAATGACATGAGGAAATGTCAGATAGTTAACAGATGGGGAGCTGTTTAGGAGGAGACTTAGTTTTAGATATTTATCTGTTTTTTTTTTTATTGGATATTTTCTTTATTTACATTTTAAATGTAATCCCCTTTCCAGGTCTCCTGCCTTGAAACCTCTTATCCCTTCTCTTCTCCCCTGCTTCTATGAGGGTGTTCTCCACACACCAACCCACCCACCCACTCCTGCCTCCCTGCCCACGAATTACCCTATACTGGGGCATCAAGCCTCCACAGGACCACAGACCTCTCCTCCCATTGATGCCCAACAAGGCTATCCTCCTCTACATATGCAGCTGGAGCCATGGGTCCCTCCATGTGTACTCTTTGGTTGGTGGTTTAGTCCCTGGGAACTCTGGGGTGTCTTTTTGTTTGATATTGTAGTTCTTTCTATGGGGGTGCAAACTCCTTCAGCTCCTTCAGTCCTTTCTGTAACTCCTCCATTGGGGACCCCATGCTCAGTCCAGTGGTTGGTTGTGATTGTCTGCCTCTGTATTTGTCAGGCTCTGGCAGAGCCTCTCAGGAGACAGCTATATCATGCTCCTGTCAGCATGTACTTCTTGGGATCCACAATAGTGTCTGGGTTTGGTGACTGTATATGAGATGGATCCTCAGGTGGGGCAGGCTTTGAATGGCCTCTCCCTCAGTCTCTACTCCACACTTTGTCTCCATATTTGCTCTCCTGAGTATTTTGTTCCCCTTTCTAAGAAGGACTGATGCACCCAGATTTTGTGCAAGTTGGTACAACCACTCTGGAAATCAGTCTGGCGGTTCCTCAGAAAATTGGACATAGTACTACCTGAGGATCCAGCTATACCACTACTGGGCATGTACCAAAGAGATACTCCAACATGTAACAAGGACACATGCTCCAGTATGTTCATAGCAGCCTTATTTATAGTAGTCAAAAGCTGGAAAGAACCAAGATGTCCTTCAACAGAAGAATGGATACAGAAAATGTATTCATGAAATTCTTAGGCAAATGAATGTAACTAGAAAATATCATCCTGAGTGAAGAAACCTAATCACAAAAGAACACACAGGGTATGCACTCACTTATAAGTAAGTGGACATTAGCTCAAAAGCTTGGAATACCCAAGATACAATTCACAAACCGCATGAAACTCAAGAAGAAGAAAGACCAAATTGTGGCTACATTGGTTCTTTTATTTATTTTTATGACTGTTTGCATGGCTAGGATTTCTGTGTCTTCTCAGTGAACAGCTTTTCTCTATTCTCATCTGAGTTGTCCATAGTCCTAGATCCTCCTCCTTTGGAGAAGCTCTGACAGTAGCTTGATGAAACATTGTCACCTTCTCCTGTATTTCTAACTCTTCTCCCAGTTTTCCAATGTCCTCTCTTACTCCTTAGTAACTCTACAAAAACTCAACTAATAAAGACAGGAACATTTCAGAGACTAGACAATGCAGGCCAAACTTCACCTCTGGCAGTTTTTAACCTCTGAGTGATTATTTTTGAAAAACTGAATGACTTTTTTTTGTTTATTCTTCTCTCATACATTATATTCCAACCACAGTTTCTCCTCCTTTAACTCCTCCCACTCTTCCTCCAACTTCTCCTCCTCCTATTACCCTTCAGGAAAAAAAAAAAAAAAAAAAGACCTCACAGGGATATCAAACACAGAATAAAATGTTTTAATAAGACTAGGCACAAATCCTCATATCAAGGCTAGATAAGACAACCCAGTAGGAGAGAAAGGGTCCTGAGAGGAGGCAAGAGAGTCAGAAACACCTGCATTCCCACTGTCAGGAGTCCCACAAGAACATGAAGCTGCACAATGAGAACTTTTATGCAGATGATCTAACACAGTCCCACGATTATAGCTTCAATTTCCGTGAGCCAATATGATCCCTGCTTAGGTGATACCGTGAGATATGTCCTTGTGGAGTTAAGGACTAATCTGACTCCTAAAATCCTTCTTCCCACTTTCCTTGGGAGTTTTCTGATATCTACTTAAGCATTAAGAGGGGCTGGATGACTATAACAGAAGCAGAGGATATGTCCAGAGTCAATGGAAGTAGGAAAATAGAAGCTTGATAATTCTCTTCACTGAAACAAGTCTGTAATAGCAAGCAAAACTGAAAGCCATTATGGTAAGTTTAGAGAGGAAATAAGTGTAAAATAGGTGAAGTGGGAATAGCACATGGCTTTGAAATGAAGCCATTAGAAAAAAGAAGGATTGAGATTCTTAGCAGCCAGTCAATAGGAACTGTGTCTGAGAATTGACACCAGGATTACTAGTAAAAAAAAAAAAATCAGTGACCTTTGTTTATTTTTAAGTATATTGTTGCCACTGTGCCTCAAGACTCTTACTGCTATAAATGAGATGCTGGGTAATGTACATGAACTTCAAGGACTGATCCTAGAAACAAAAATAAAATGGAGTTGGAACATTTTATTCTTCTCATTATTATTAGCCTCTAATATTCCCAGGGAGTACTAGTGTCTTTGACCAACGTGTTGTAAGTGGATCATTCTTTCTAAAGATTCAGAAAACTCACACCCACTGTACTTAGATCCAATATCCCATAGCCTTATTAAGGCCTTGAGATTAAAGACAGAGATGATCTAGATCAATGTCCCGTTCTCATTTTTAATCACATATACACAGCAACTTTTATCCCAGGAGAAAAAGACTTATGGACTCTGTGAAATAGGAAAATGGTATCTTGCTTGGTATTGAAGTATTATTTCATTCAGTTCAGTGTGATTTGTTTCTGTCCCTTCATCCCTGAAGAGAACTCTGAAGTTAATGCTCTCTAAATCTTTCAGAAGCTGGATATAGATTGTGTCATGTGACTGCTGCTGTAGGAATGGGGAAGACATGTTTGGGGGCAGAAAATAAGTAGGCCATTATTTTAGTTAGTATTTCTATTAGTATGTTAAAATATCATGACCAAACCAACTTGGGGAGGAAAGAATTTATTTGGCTTTTACTTCCATATCACTATTCATCATGAAAGGAAGTCAGGACAGGAACTCAAACAGGGCAGGAACCTAGAGGCAGGAGCTGATGCAGAGGCCATGGAGGGATGCTCCTTACTTAGTTGATCAACATGGTTTGTTCAGCCAGCTTTCTTATAGAACCAGGACCACCAACTTAGGGATGACACCACCCTCAATGGAATAGTCCACCCTGTATCAATCACACAAAAAATGTACTATCAGGCTTGCCTACTGTCCAATCCTATGGAGATATTTTCTCAATTGAGGCTCCCTTGTCAAACTTGTGTCAAGTGACATAAAACTATCCAGTGCAGCCATTATGTGAGAGAAAATAAAATACCAAGATTCATGTGGGAAATGACATATTTATTCTTGATAAATAATCTACATATTATGTGTGATGCACTTCATAGTAGACTTCCCATGGGATTCTTATGCATGTAAGGCCTTTTAATTTTGATCTTTTAATTGTCCTGTAACTGTAGGAGCATGGAGACTTTACAATTAGGTTACATTATCACTATCACCATCCCTCCAAGACATTTTTTAAACGAGAAAAGGGTTTTAACTAGTCTAGAATAAGAGGAATAAACTGAGACTTTTCTGTTTTGGAAACCAGGTTATGAATCTACTTAATATAAAGTCTGTGACATGTTTCCTAAACAAATTTGTTCAAACTACAAATGATGAGTTTTCACATTTATTTCAGTATTTGGAAAGAAATTGAAGTGTGTAAAGGGTATCAAAATTAACTTTCAGTAAATGTTCCACAAGGGTGAAGACAATTAATTAACTTACAGTATTGGATTTATGAAATCTACAATAGTGGGAAAACAATGACTCTAGGGAAATTCCTGAAAAATTATATAGTTATTAAGTACATAAATTAACCTATTCTTCAATTTATCTGGTAGATATCTATTAATCTCTGAAGATATGTCTGTCACAGTGCTGGGAATTGAATTTATGACCATGATAGAGATATCGTCGACTGAAAAGAGGTAAACATCAAAGCGGCCACCTTAAAGGCAAAAGCAATTATTTAACAGATTAGCAAACATTTCAAATTTTGGCAAAGAAAAGGGAGCAGGGAAGGGGAACAGGGGCTGTGACCAGATCTACCCAGTCTCAGAACATGACGTCTGAGGCTTTCATTTGTACCCTAGTATGAATCAGTCAAGAGGCCTATACTATGGTATGATACATACAACGTAACTTTCAGGGAAACAGCTCTGAAGACTGCCTGATCGATATCTCTGAAAGAATTTAGAATCATTTTAAGGACAATGATAGCTACAAAGATTTCTTAGCAAGTATGCTGCATTTATTATAGCTCCTTTTTTTGGATTTTAAATTTATGTATATATGTCTATATAATCCTACAATACCCCCACTTGCTGGCCCATTTGTTTAGAAAAGTATAATAAAGCTATAATGTGTTAAGTAGTTATGAGGCCATTTTACTAGCCAATGCGTGGTTGGGATTTATACACATGCCGACTCTAGAAAGTAGTTATTGCACACTTACGTCTTAAAGAGCAGTGCCAGAAGGAAGGCGATCAATCTGTGAAAGAAATGCTTCTTCATCATCATTTTCACATTAGATTTTTTTTTCAGAATCCGGATTGGCAAAACCATCAGAGTGCTGTGACCTGCATGTCTTTGGAATTGCCCTAACTGGGACAATAGTTAACGGAGAAACTATAGACACAGGCACAGAAAAGCTGGGATTGGGTTATGTGTGCATGCTGAGGGCACTGCTCCAGTAGCAGCCTGGACACCCAGTACTTTCAGTATATGGAGGAGCAGAGAGGAAGGAAGGAGCTGGTTAGCCAATCATGGAAGGAGGTCTCTTAGGGGGCTTCAGTCTCAGGCTGAAGTCATCCAAGAGGACGAAGCTTTGGTACGTACTTTCTATACACACTTCACCATCTATACTTGAACTTGGGAAAGCCTTGCCATCCCAGGGCTCTGAAGCCCTGGGTCCTTGAAATGATTTTGTTCATGTCAATTATACATATTCACTCAGAACTTCATCTGCTACCCACATTAGAGAAGACTTTATGACCCATAATTTTGATCAGTGGATGTACAACAATCACAGCTAAAACAGTTTCTAAGCATGGCCCTGTTGAAACCGAAAACAATATGCTGGCTGGGGTTGGTGGTGCATGCCTTTAAGGCTGATCTCTGTGAGTTCGAGGCCAGGCTGGTATACAGACAATGCCAGTAGAGGTAGGGTCACTCCCTGAAACTTTATTTCAAAAAGCAAAGCAAAATAAACAGCAACAACAACATTTATCTCAGGATATCTTGAAGTTGAGATAGCCTGGGATAAGTTGAAGTGGGAAAGATTGCTGCTTTCCCCATACACAGCTAGCACAAGGGGACAGAACAGACAGGCAAGTAACCACTGCCAAGCTCATGAAGACAATCCAATTATATTTATTCCAACTGAACATAAGCTTGAGCATTGTGCCTTGTAAAACAAGGGGATTTTTTTTTTTTATGAGAAACTCACTGACTACTGGACAGATAATTGAGTAAGAATGATTTGTACAATAAATGTGTCTAGACAAACACACACCACAATGAGAGATCGGTCACTCCTTTCAGTTCTGCAGCTTTTATCTCCTGGGCCATTCCTGACACACTCATATATTCCTTCTGTCCTCTTGATATCTGCATATGCAGAAGTGTTTGCATTTTCTGCAGCTTCCTGCTAACCTACTTGTCTGTGAGCTACTCTAAAAACAATAAAGAGCAGAGCTAGACAGAGGGATATAAAGGGAAAGAAGCTGACTTCAGGGTCTCCTTTGTGGCAATCAGCCCTGTGCTGATCTGTTTCAGTGAGAAAAGCATTTAAAGAAACCATGTTTCTTCTTTCTTTCCAGCAGGTGGTGAGAAGGTTCAGCATGAAGAGGCTTCTGTCCACTGGTGATTGATGCCTGGAACTCAAAGGTGGGAGGAGACACCTGTCCCCTGCAGGTTGTCCTCTGACCTCTACAGGTATACTGTGGCATGCATGGACCTACATGTGAGTACTGACATAAATACATGTATGCATGATTTGTTTGTTTGTTTGAGACGGGGTTTCTATGTATAGCCCTGACTGTCCTAGAGCTCACTATGGAGACCAAGCTGGCCTATAACCCAGAGATCTACCTACCTCTGCCTTCCAAGTGCTGGGATGAAAGGTATGTGCTACCATTGAGTGAATTTTTAAAAGGAAGAAAAAGCTTATTTAACCCATGCCCATGGTTGACAGGATCCACTGCACTAAAGCCTATGGCAAAGTAAGCACATTATTGATATGTTTTGTAATACAGCAGCATAATGTGGTGGGAGGGGTGCCACCCCCTAAGGTAGTAGTCATATGACGAGTCTAGTATAAAATGAAGTTTATTTGGGGCATGTGAAGAGGGGTCAGAAGACAGTGGAGGCAGAGAAAGAAAGGGGACAGAGAAGGATAGAAAGAGAGAAGAGATAGAAAGAAGGGAAGAGCCCTACCAGGAACACAGGAGTGGATGAATGACAAGGAGAGGGAAAGGGGCCAGAAAGAGTGAGGAAGAGAGGCCAAACAGTCCTTTTATAACAGTCCTGGCTCCTACCTGGCTCTTGCTAGGTAGAGCAGAGCCTACAACAAGTGCTAACAATTATAGCAATAAAAAGCTGAAGAGAAAATTTACCTACCTCACTGCATCCAGGAGAGACAGAGAAAGTACAGTGTGTGTATGTGTATGTGTGTGTGTGTGTGTGTGTGTGTGTGTGTCTGTGTGTGTCTGTGTGTGTCTGTGTGTGTCTGTGTGTGTCTGTGTGTGTGTGTGTCTGTGTGTGTCTGTGTGTCTGTGTGTGAGTTAGCATTTCTTCTGGGCTCTACCCCACAGTTACCAGGCCCCCTCCTGACTCTTACTCTCTTCCCCTCTTCTCTTCCCTCTCTGTCCCTTCTCCCCATCCCCCTCACCCCTCCATGTGTTCATGGCTGGCCTCTACTACTCCTTCCTCTCTCTCTGTTTCTCTCTCTGTCTCTCTCTGTCTCTCTCTCTCTTTCTCTCTGTCTCTCTCTCTGTCTCTCTCTCTGTCTCTCTCTCTGTCTCTCTTCTGTCTCTCTGTCTCTGTCTCTCTGTCTCTGTCTCTGTCTCTGTCTCTGTCTCTCTCTCTCTCTCTCTCTCTCTCTCTGTGCCTTTGTCTGTCTCTACTCCCTCAACTCCTCTCCCTTTGCCCTAAATCCTAAATAAACTCTATTCCTTACTATATCCATCATATGGCTGGTACCTCAGTGGGAAGGAATGCCTTAGCATGGGCCTGCAGAGGCACCTCTTCCCCCCTCCGCCAACATCATACTGTGCCTCTACCATCTACCAAATGTACCATGGCTTCCCTGGCTTTTTTATAAAACATGAGAGAGAGAGAGAGAGAGAGAGAGAGAGAGAGAGAGAGAGAGAGAGAGAGAGAGAATGGTATAGCATCTATGTTGGAATATTTTCAATAGTTAATGACTATGATAACTCCCTCTATAATTTTGGTTAATTTTCCAGTAATCTATGGAGGTAGGCATTATTTTTCTCTCTGAAAAAAGTAAAAGTTGACACCAAGGCTGGTTATGTAACTCTCTAGAGACAATGCAAAACATGAAGGAGCTGACACCAGCATCGAAGAAGGATCTCTCATACAATCACTAGTAGGAACCCACTTGGTTTCTTTTTGCATCTTTCATAAAGGCACAACCTTCTTCATTGTTATCTGGAGTCTGAAGTATAGAGAGTGCAAACGCAAATCTCATTTCATTCTGTTCATGGAAATGAGCTCAAGGCCACACCACTGAGCAAGTCCTGGTTCCAGATATGCATCAAAAGAAAAGGCTACAGAGATTCCAAGAGAGTTGTATCTTTGTATCTTGGCCCCTCTTACCAAAGAGCCTTAGGAACACCTCCAAGGTCACAAGGGTAGGACTAAGGAAAAGAGACCTAGTGTCCCTGCTGGGAAACAGCAGGGGATGGCTTGCCAATGAGCACTGCAACATTAATAGTGTCTGTCACCTATCCCTATCTGACCTTTCTATCATTAAAAAGGGAGCTTTGTACCTCCAGCCATGCCCCTTTTGTGGCCACTGCATCACCTCTTAAAATAGGTTAATTTATAATTTATACAGGATTATTTTAAGTCTTCCCAAGAAATTCACTTACTTCAGAACATTTAGTAAGTCATAAAATATACTACCAGTGTATTTTATAGATACTCTTATTAAAAATAAAATATTTCAATTGTGCATAAGAGTTAAGTTATAATACATTTGAAGGATTTATAGAGAATTTTGTTTTCAGCAATTTTCTCAACTTAGTTTTGTAGCAAATCTATAAAAATAGGTTTCAATTTCTTTTTTTATCAAAGCAAAACCTGAGCCTGAGACACTTTGATCTACATGTTATAACTTGCTTCACAGTTGTCTCTCTGGCACTTAAATCATGACTAGTACCCATCACTCCTTTACAACAGAACTGCAAAGAACAACAATGCATAGTTTTCCAGTATTCATACAGGCATTCCACAAACACTAACTAAATTTACCATTAAAGGGATGCTGCCAAGAATGTTAGCATGTCTTCTAGGCTCCACCCAGTGGTTACTGAGCAACATCCAGGTAAGAGTCTCTCTCTCTCTCTCTCTCTCTCTCTCTCTCTCTCTCTCTCTCTCTCTCTCTCTCTGGCCTCTCTCTCCCCTCCCTCTCTGTGTTCCTGGCTAGCTGCTTCTCCCCTTTCTTTCTCCTCTCTCTATCTGTCACTCTCTGTCTCTCTGTCTCTTTTCTTTCCCACATTCCCATTCTCATTTCCCAAATAAACTTCATTTTATACTAGACCTGTTACATGGCTAGTACCTCAGTGGGGGGGGGGGATGCCTCCATTGGCCTGCTAAGGCACCCCCCTCCCACCACATCATGCCACCACATTACAAAATATATCAATGGATGATAAACAGTTTACTCAACTGATGAATAAACTGGAGACAGACAGAAAGTTTGTAATGTTTGCCTGAAGAAACATGGCAGATTAGTGACTGAACCCTGGTGAAAAGCTCTTCTTGAGTTTTCAAAAGAAGATATAATTGGGTAATGAACTCTATTTGGACATCCTTAGCCATCAGGAAAATGTACATTGAAACTACATTAAAATTACCTGTTAAGCCAGTCAGAGTAGCCCATCCACAATAACCATGACAACAAAAGCTAGTGTTTTAGTTGGGGTTTCTAACTGCTGTGAAGAAACACCATAACCATAGCAACTCATAAGTGAAAACATGTAATTGAGTTTAGCTTACAGTTTCCAAGGTTTCTTTCATTATCATAATGGAGGGGAAATATGGTGGCATCTAGGCAGACATGGTACTAGAGAAGAAACTGAGAATTCTAAATATTGATCCATAGGCAGCAGGAAGACAACTGACTTGATGTTCAGGACCTCAAATCCCACTTTCACAGTAAGACACTTCATACAGAAAGGCTATACCTACTCCACCAAGGCCATACCTGCTGGTAGTGCCACTGGCTATGGGCCAAGCCTTTAACACAGGAGTCTGTGGAAGCCATTCTTAGCCAATCCACCACAGCTGGCACTGATGCAGAAAAGGGGTCCCTTCTGTGGTTATGTTATGCCTGTTCCTCATAGCTGTAATTTTTCTCCTAATTAAAACATTTGCTCCAGGAGGCAGACATGGCCTCAGAAACCTCAGTAAGTCAACAAAGGCACCTTTCAGTAAACCTCCACCAAGCAATGAAAAACAAAGTAAAGAAAAGGAGGAGGAAGCGGATCAGGAGGAGGGAGAAGAGGAGGAGGAGGACGAAGAGAAAGAGAGCGAATGAACAATTAATTAGGGGTGGGGACTGAGAGATTATGACTTAGACTGTCCTATGAGCTGGGGAGAATGCTCCCTGTTTGCAGTTATACTGCAGTTATACTAACCCTGCTGAGGTGGCCAAGAACCTGAGGCTAGGTCAGCGTGGGCATAAGTAAAAACCAAAATGGAAGAGTTTTGGATTTATTTCCTGACAGAGAAATGTCAAAATACTTTAGTGTGAACTCTATACTATTATTAGTAATATTCACTCTTATGCAGATCTGCAACAAAATAAGCAACTTGAACAGGGAAAAATATAAATATGTACATTTCTAGGAGAAGGGACACCAGGAAGTGGAATGAAGCTAAGTCCTATGTTCAAGGAGATAAACAGATTAAAGAAAAGCCTGATGCTAAATGGAATAAATGGAGTAGTGCCCTCAGCACAAGATCTTACTCAGCTAAGCCAGCTTTTGAGAAAGAATAAAAAGAAAAGTGAAAGAAATTGGAGAAATGCTCAGGACCATGCCTGACAGTGCATAACAGCAATCTCAGCATTCAGAAGACAGAGGGTAGTGGGTCATGGAGGTCAAGACCAGTCTGGTCTACAGAGTGAATTCCAGGATGGCCAACCTTAAGCAATGAAGAAAACCAGCAAAACCAAAAAAAATATTTGAATAAGAAGGCCATTTCCATCCTTGACAAGCAGTGGAACCTGGCAGTTTCAGGAACATGATTCTGGCTTAAAGTCTAGGACACCAGAAAGGGGTTATAAAATCTCCTTCTATGACTAAGAAAAGTTGCTGAGGCCAGTCACATGTCGAGTGTCTTTGCATGAAGGCCTAAAGAGGCCATTGCATGAAGCTGTGACAGTGAAGTCTGCATTGTACTGGCCACACCAGAGCGGGAAATATCATGTACCCCATGACTCTGGGATCTCTGGAGTCATGGGGTACATGATATTTCCCAGTACCAGGAGAGTTGATAACAGGAAGAGGAGCCTGATCAGGAAAGATAAGAGTATAGCAATCAACATATCTAAAAGGAATAGGATATCTGAAGAGTATAGTCAGAATATGGTCAAAAGGATGCTGCATGGTGGAGATTGCCTTGGAGAACTGAGACAGGTTCTAGGCAAGAAAGCAGAGGGCCTCTTGCCTCAGGCGCAGAGTGTTCCCTGAATTTTATTTTATTTTATTTTTTTTGATATGATTTAGTGATTCTGGTGTTAAACATAAGACATGCTTGTTATTATTGGATGTCAGAACATAGTTGTAAGCCCTATATGGTGAAACAGTATGTTGAGCACTGTGTCCTCAGGTACCCGGAGTCTAGATATGGCTTTCTGCCTTACTTTTGTGCGTTCTCAGCTAAATTCCCAGTGCATGCACACAATTCTGTTCAAAATTGTTCAGTGCTTAAAATGTTCTGGAAAAGGCTTTCTCTGTCAATATTTAGCATGTGAATTTACTAGCATTTATTTATATCTTCTGATCATGCGGTCATGTTTTTGAATTCAAAAAACCTTCCTTGGATTTTGGCTTTGTTTGTTACATTTATGTTTAAACGTACACTGAAAGTGAAGTAAGGTTATCTACAGTATTAGACTGTAGCCTGCCCATTCTTTTTTTAATTTAATCTTTTGTTTGTTTGTTTGTTTGCTTGTTTACACTCCAGAATTTATTCCCCTCTTGATATACACTCCAACTGTTCCACATCTTATCCCTCCTTCCTGGTCCCCTATCTCCAGGAAGATGTCTCCCCCATCCCCCTCTCCACCAGACCTCTAAACTCCCTGGGACCTTCAGTCTCTTGAGGGTTAGGTATAGCATCTCTGACTGAACGCAGACTCAGCAGTCCTCTGCTCTATACATGTTGAGGGCCTCATATAAGCTGGTATATGGCCTCATATAAGCTGGTATATGCTGCCTAGATGGTGATCCACTGTCGGAGAGATCTCAGGGGGGTTCAGGTTAATTGAGATTGCTGGTCCTCCAACAGGGTTGCTTTCCTTCTCAGCTCCTTCTAGCCTTTCCCTATTTCAACCACAGGGGTCAGCAGCTTTTGTCCATTCATTGGGTAACTCTTTCAGCTGTTTGTTGGGTCTTTCGGAGTGTAGTCATGCTAGGTCCCTTTTTGTGAGTGCTCCACAGCCTCAGTAATAGTGTCAGGCCTTAGGGCCTCCTCTTGAGCTGGATCCCACTTTGGGACTCTCGCTGAACCTTCTTTTCCTCAGGCTCCTCTCCATTTCCATCCCTGTAATTATTTCAGACAGGAGAAATTATGGGTTGGAGTTTTGACTGTGGGATGGCAACCCCATCCCTCATTTGATGCCCTGTCTTTATGCTGGAGGTGGGCTTTATAAGTTCCCTCTCTGTACTGTTGGGCATTTCATTTAAGTTCCCTCCCTTTGGGTCCTGAGAGTCTCTTACCTCCTAGGTCTCTGGTGCATATTGGACGGTCCCCGCGACTTAATATCTCCCGAGGTTGCCTGTTTCCATTCTTTCTGCTGGCCCTCAGGACTTCAGTCCTTTTCTCTCACCCAGTCCAGATCAGGTTCCCTTCTCCACCCCCACACCCCCCGTCAACTTCTCCCCTTGTCCACTTTCCCTCCCAGGTCCCTCCCTTCCTCCCCACTTGTGATTGCTTTCTTTTCCTTCCCAAGTGGGACTGTGGCAATCTCACTTGGGTGCTTCAGCTTGTTGATCTAGTTAAGTTCTGTGGAGTGTATCTTGGCTATCCTGCTCCTCCTCCTCCTCCTCCTCCTCCTCCTCCTC
>NC_034590.1:163069926-163085252 GCF_900095145.1 Mus pahari | reverse complement strand
TTCTTTATATATTTTGTATATTAGCCCTGTATCAGATGTAGAGTTAGTGAAGATTTTATTCCCAATCTATAGTGTACTGATTTGTCTTGACTATGTCCTTTGCCTTACAGAAGCTTTCCAGTTTTATGAGGTCCCATTTATCAATTCTTGATCTTAGAGCATGAGCCATTGGAGTTTTGTTCAGGAAATTTCCCCCTGTGCCAATGAGTTCAAGGCACTTTCGCACTTTTTCTTCTATTAGATTCAATATACCTGGTTTTATGTTGAGGTCTTTGATCCACTTGAATTTGAGTTTTGTGTAAGGTAACAAATATGGATCTATTTTCATTTTTCTACATACAGACAACAAGTTAGACCAGCACCATTTATTAAAGATATTTTCTGTTTCTCATTCTATATTTTTGGATTTTTCGTCAAAGATCAAGTGTCTGTACGTGTCAACATTTTCATTATATTCCAGGAAGTTTTTAATTTCTTTCTTTCTTTCTTTCTTCCCTGACTAAGTTATCATTGAGTAGTGAGTTGTTCAGTTTCTACCTGTATGTGGGTTTTCTGTTGTTTTTGCTGTTATTGAAGACTAGTCTTAGGCCATGATGATCTGATAGGATGCATGGGATAATTTCTATCTTCTTATATTGGTGGAGAATTGTTTTGTGACCAATTTTATGGTTGATTTTGGAGAAGGTAGCATGAGGTGCTGAGAAGAAGGTGTATTCTTTTGTTTTAGGGTGAAATGTCCTGTAGATAACTGTTAAATCCATTTGGTTCAAAACCTCTATTAGTTTCAATGTGTCTCTGTTTAGTGTCTGTTTCAGTGAACTGTCCATTGGTGAGAGTGGCATGTTGAAGTCTCCCACTATTATTGTGTGGGGTTTAATGTGTGTTTTGACCTTTAGTAAAGTTTCTTTTATGAATGTGGGTGCCCTTGCTTTTGGGACATAGACATTCAGAATTGAAACTTTCTCATGGTGGATTTTCCCTTTGATGAATATGAAATGTCCTTTCTCATCATGCTTGATAACTTTTGGCTAAAAGTCTATTTTATTGGATATTAGGATGGCAACTGCATCTTGTTTCTCGGGAACATTTTCTTGGAAGGCCTTTTTCCATCCTTTTTCTCTGAGATAGTGCCTGTCTTTGTTATTGAAGTGTTTTTCTTGTGTGAAGCAAAATGCTGTATCTTGTTTGCATATCCAGTCTGTCAGCATATGTCTTTTTATAGGTGAGTTGAATCCATTAATACTGAGAGATATTAAAGACAGATGACTGTTGGTTCCTGGTATGTTTGTTTTGGTAGGTGGCTTTATGTGCTTGTGGTTCTCTCCTTTTGGCTTTGCTGTGTGATGCTTAATATCTTGTATTTCCTTTGCTGTAGGTACCTTCCTTTTGTTGGAATTTTCCTTCTAGGACCCTCTGTAGGGCTGGATTGGTAGATGGATACTATTTGAACTTGGTTTTGTCCTAGAATATTTTGTTTTCTCCATCTATCCAAAGAACTCCTTATCACACTACAGAGGAATCTTCATGTCATGTTTGTTGTTTATTCATACTAGTTAGGGAACAGAGTAAGCCTTGGTGTCCATCAAAGAATCAATGAATAAGGAAACACTGAATATATACTCTATGTAGCTTTAATAAGCTGCTAGGACAATCTGATTGTGAAATTTGTCAGCAAATGCATGGAACTGGAAAAATGCTATGCTAAGGGTGGTAACCCAAATCCAGAAAGATATGATGAATGTTGGCTTTCATATGTGAACCAGTGTTTCTGTTCTTCAGTTTTATGTGTTTAACCTATATACTTGTAGAAGCTCAAAAAGTGTGAAGTGACCTTGTAGGAGTGCCTCTATTAAAGCCAGATATTACAATACACATATGATAAAATTAGAGAGAGACTACACTCAGGGCTGAAAGGTTCATAGAAGAAGGAAGATATAGAGTGTAGAGATGAGGGTAGGTGGCAAAGGTTAACTAAAAATCAAGAGTCAAGGTTGATGGAAGATGTCTGCAAGGCTAGATAATGCAGGTCTGTAAGTAAACCCACTGTCATAAGTAGTGGGTTTGAAAACAGTTCCCAGTATCAGATGTTGACATCCTCCATAGGAACTGTAGGTCAGAGAGGTTCTGAGGACCCTGCACAATACAGGTCACAGTCTTTCTTCAGTGTTACACACCAAAGCTGGAGGACAGGGCCCTATTACTGAAGATATCACAATTCTTAATTACAAGTCATAGAGAAAGCAAGCTGATAGCGAGCTGGTAACATCACCCCTGCTAGCTAACTTTCAAAGTGCCAAAAGTGTATGCAGGCATTTGGCAAGAAAAGGCATCATGGGCTTGCCTAGCTATGAATCTTACAAACTATAACACTCACTTACCAAGTGGGATATGACGACCTCTACGTATGTCATATATGTTATGCATATGCTATGGAGTCAGCTAGCTGTCTTCTGATTTGATCTGTGGCAATTTCCAGAGAAAACAATCCATCCCTAATATTATATGCCTGGATACAAACAAACAAACAACAGGAAAATCTGATAACCAGAGCTTTAACTTCCTGTTAGTTAACTAAATTAACATAGCACCTAACTATCTTCTAAATATTTATATTTATATATTATATTTATAACAACAATAAAAAGCAACCTTCAGCTTTAATCAAAGAAGCTTGGTTTATTTTCCATTGAATGGATATAAATCCAGAGACTCAGGAATACCCAAGATGCTAAGTATAAATGATTGCTGTGGTTACACAATACATAAAGTCTCACAGTACCTACAAAAGTCAGAGGGAACTTGGGGAGAGAGAGAGTATTATAGCTTATTCAGGCTTGCTGGTCCTGAAGGTAGAATGTAAAGTTCAAATGGAATAAATGTTGGATTTAAGTTCTGCCTTGCTTTCAAAACTGTTTCCTAGATGTTACCAATTTTATTTTATTTTCTTATTCCTTCATTGTAATAATAAGCCCATATGACCAAGATTGTTCTCATGCACAGTCATACAAAACTAAATGCAGTTCTGGGAGATGACTTTGTCTATGAATACTAGTTTTGAAAGCAAAGGGTCCCACATTCAGTCTCTAGAAACCAAGGAAAAAAAGCTGATCTGCAAAAACCTTGGGACTCACTGACCAGTCAGCCTAGATTACATGTGGGACTCACTGACCAGTCAGCCTAGATTACATGTGGGACTCACTGACCAGTCAGCCTAGATTACATGTTGAAATTTGAACCAACTAGAGACCTGCTTTTTTCTTTTTAGTGGAGGGAGATAGAGTTCTTTAGGAGTAATGCCCAAGACTGACTTTTGTGACACATAAATATACACACACACACACACACACACACACACACACACACACACACACAG
Organism: Mus pahari; assembly: GCF_900095145.1. Classification (NCBI taxonomy): domain Eukaryota; kingdom Metazoa; phylum Chordata; class Mammalia; order Rodentia; family Muridae; genus Mus; species Mus pahari. Next base: position 163,081,879 of record NC_034590.1, on the reverse strand, counting down.
AGTGGAGATCATGAAAGAAAAGAGGAAGAGGGGGGAAAGGGGAGGGAAGGAGGGAGGGAGAGAGAGAGGGAGAGAAAAGTGGATTCTAGCAACCATTCTGTGACAAGGATTTTGTGAAGAGTACAGTCTGAGTATCTGGAAGACTTGTGAGTAGACATCGATTCTTTCATCATTACTTTATCTCCTTTCTAGCAGCCCACCCTCGCCCTTCAAAAGATCAAAAATCAAAACACCTTAAAGATAAAAAAAGGTCATCCTCCAGTCTTCACTCTTACCTAAGGCAGGGATTTGCTGCAGCAATATAGTTAGTAGGAGCTCCTGACACTCTTGGATGACCTTTCATTCTCTAGGAAATCCATCCTTACACTATGCTCAAATTTCCCTTCAAGTCTCAATTGCATAATATTCCATGAGATATTTTTAATTTAATCTGAAATTAAGGTTCTATAGTCTTCAAATTCTTAATGCCTTTTATGAGTACCACCTCCTTAACATACTCATTCATATAAAATTTTCATGCATTATATGATCTAGAACTTGAAATAATTTAACATCACAGATGATGTTTTCACCATCACTTTATATATGGTGAAATTGATGGAAAAAATTAAAGTAAGCTTCTCATATATACAAAGTCTAACATATATGAGTCCTTTTTTTTGTGGATTCAGACCATTTATCTGTCATTTGATTGACAGTAGCTGATCCCTTCCTGATAATGTGTCACAACTGTAAGAGTCACACTTTGATTCCAGGAAGCCCAATGACAGGCTTTTTAAAATAATATTTATATTTTTTCAACTGTTTGACTACTTTCTGGGATTCTGCTCAAAGTTAGAACAGGTTAAGCTATTTTACTGTTGAAGAGGATAGCAAGAACTGAAGATGCTTATTGCCAAGATACCAAGGAAGAAAGTTCTTCTTCCCGGAAGTTTCTGGTAAGTGCTTGTTTCTTAGAGCAGAATTTCATATATTAAATTAAAAGGTTTAGGGTCATTAGTGGTTTAATGTCATTAGATGTCAGACTTCAATCACAAAACTGTTCATGTAGAACACATAGAAAAGGGATGTGTATTTCTTTGTGCATGTGTACCTGTGTGTGTGATGTGTGTGTATGCATTTGTATGTCTATGTATCTGTATCCATATGTACAGTTTTTAAAATTTAAAGACATATCTTTATCTTACTGTTATATTCAAAATTAGAAAATTCTTTCTGTCATAAAACCAATAGAGATTTCACTTTGAAGCATTCATATGCTTAAGAGATCTCAGCAGAATTTTATTTTTCATGGTGGGTCTTTATTGAGCAAAATTGGATAGATGGAGAACTTTCCAGGAGAATGCCCAAGACAGGTATTTATTATCCATGTAAAAGATGACACTTTTCTCTTTTCTAATAGACAACAGATGTGTATTCCATCCTAAGAAGGGGGATGAAGGGAGAGAAGGGGAGAAGAAGAGATTCTTTCATATTTAGGAAAAATGTACTTTGACAGGGAAAAGTTCTTCAGTGGTTCCCAGCCTTCTCCTTCTGATACATCAGAGCCAGATGTTTTGGTTAGAGATTCAGTGGACTCCAGGAGTCAGAGATCACAGTGTCACAAAGTTGTGAATCTGTTGATTAAGTTGGGAAGCTTGAATTTAGGCCTCATGTAGGTCAATCCATCTTAACTCAGTCTACCTTATGGAGGGAGCGTAAGTGAATAAAGAACACTGGCCAGGATAGATGATGTCTAAGTTCAGCTTTGTATAAGCTCTGACTCACAGTGACTTTTAGGACCATCAATCAATAGGACTTTGTATCCTTTATAAAAGGATGAATGTTGGACTATTGATCCTAAAGGACTTTTCAGCACCCATACGCTGCACAAATGAAACCATGTAAAATGGAAAGACAAGTATCTCAGCCAGTGTTGCCCTTCCCTCTCACATGCCACCTTGTGAGTAATCTAAGCAAGCAAAAATCAAACTACATATCCCTCCAGGCTGGCTCTGCTTCTGAGGATATCCGAATTCAGCCACACGACCAAGAAGCAGAACAAGCTTGGAACAGAACCTTTCTACACTCCTACTGCAGTCACAAGAAAAAAATTAACTGGGCTGCTAACAAGCAGAAAACAATGATCAAAAAGTTATGAGGTACTCTGTCTTTTCCCTGAATAACCCCTTCCGAAAAAACAGATAATATATATGTTACAAAGGTAAATATAACCTAAATAAGAGGAGATAGAATGAAAGGAGATGCTGTTTCTTGTTTTACTGATAAACCTTTAGCAAAAGTCCAGTTTGGTGTGTCCAGTGTTTCTTAAATAAAGCAATTTTATAAATCTGTTTCAAGACAACTATTTTGAATATTAATATTATTCTGGAAAAAACACAGCCTGACCCTAATGTTAACTCAAGTCCAGACCTGGACCAAGAAACAACAACAACAAAAAACAAAATCAAAATAAAAAACAAAAAGAACAACAAAAAAACCACTGCCAATTCCTGAGCATGAATCTTTCAAATCCATGATCTTTCTCCCAAATTAAGCCACATAACTCGTCCAGTCTCTGGCCACTCTGAAGAGATCCGGTTCCTAAGAAACTTTATATGAGCTCTATTTTCCCCTCAGTTCTCTGATGTTTCTTGTCCAAGCAAAGGCTGCCATCCTCTTGTGTTTTTTCCTTCCCAATGGATCTCCTGTGGGAGGTTTGTTGTGCTCTGTGACTTCATGGTACTCCCTGCCTCCCAACTTCCAGGATGTTTCTCATCAGAATTGAACACTTCATTAGGGAAACTACTCTCTAGAAAGAGAGTTGTAACACTTCCTTTGGGGAAGCCTGCCCCTTCAGAACTACTTAGGAGTAGCTAGAGAATTATTCAAGATAATGGTAAATTAAGGCTCACAAAAGCAAGACAGTAATAAACACGTATTAAGCTTAATTACCAAAAATATCCTTCTTGCTCACCAACAGCATTTACCATTTTTCTAACACTGGGTGTTTTGTTGAAAAGACGTTAGCAGAACTAAGAACAACAAAATTATGTTTAACTACAAAATGTCAAGCATTGCCACCAAAATTTGTATACCATTTTCCTTGAAATTGCAACATTCTCTCCCTCCAGATGGAGAAACATCTGTTCCTGGGAAAGAAAGCAAGGCTCCTGAGCCTCAGAAGATAAGCAAAGCTTCCCATGTTGGGAGACAGACATTGGAAAAATCCAGAAGGCCTCAGCAGCTCTATAACAAGTGAGACTGAACAGGCGTAGGGTGTGAGGATTCTGATCCACCTAACTGAGAAGACCTGGGTAGGGAATATCAGACTACGTGCAAACTAGGTAAAGTTATAGTTTTCCAGAGTGAGCTGTGTTGAGGTGGGCCTTGTAGAAATCTACTGACATTTGAATCATGCCCGATTCCTTCTCAGTAACCAGTCACCTAGACTCCTGGTACTAATACCACTAAAATAACTTATTGGTTCAGCCAATAGACATTGTTAGAGTTGTTAGTTTGGTCAGCACGGGCTCACTTTCTAGGGTCAGTAGATGTGCTTATATAAAGTCGCCCCAGAAAAAAAAATCTGTCCTATAAATTTCACGTTTCTAAAAATAGGACAAAAAATATGCATTTGTTTGATTTTGAGTCTAGAGCAAAGCACCTGATCCTGTGGGATAGTAGCTGGTAAAAGATTTTATTAAAAGTAAACTGGAATCCATTCTCTTCACAGTGGCATGGGAATTTATGTATTAGAGATTTCTCTTTCCAGGGGGTAAATAGAATTTATATTCTCGGGAGAGAGTTCACTAGGAAATGGCTGATGTTTGAGAAAACACTAAAGTCCATTGTCCTTAAATACTCATTAAGTTCGGCTGTATGTAGTTCTAATTAGTTTCTTTCCTTGAATTTAATGAATCTTTTCCACAGATTCATGGCCTTCACATGAAATTTGGCTCACTAACAGTCTTAAACTCTCAAGTTTTTGCCTTGAGAGATGTTTGGTTTTATGGAACCAAAGAGAAGAGCCCAGTTCCTTGTGAGGCCCCACGTTATGGAGTATTTGAGGGGTAGATGATGTTTTCAGGCCATAACATTAACTGCACTAATGTAGATCTATGGCTATATAAGCATCATACCCTTGAACCTGGTTACTTATGTTGAAAATGGAGATGATAAAATCTACTGCATGGAACTCAAAATGCACTAAGTGTGGTAACTGCATAGGATGGCATTATAAACTGGAACTCAGGAGAGTGTATGTAGGTGATGATTGTTACTCTCATCTCTCTGCTTCAAATCCTAGGTTTTAATTTGGTTCCCAGAATTCTGTTTCTGAAATGCCATATTTCTGGTTAATAGGCTGTCTCCTGTTAAAGTCCACAAGTTGGATATAACTATTGGAGATTAGGAATGAGGACACAGAAGCAGAAGCACAGATGAGCTGCCATCTTAGCTTCCTGCCTTCCTGCAGTCAACTTACTGTGTCTTTTGCTTATTATTATTACTATTATCATTATTATTTATCTATTCTGTTATTAGCGCAGCAGAGGGACTCCACCTCAGCAGTAACACTTTGTTCCAATCTGAGCAGCAGATTCTATAATTAGAGTTCAAATGCTTGCCAGAGTGCTTTCTAGTTCAAAGCAGTAGGTCTCAGCTCAGATACATGAGCATCTGCTAAGATGTCTTCTCACAACTATGAGCTTCCCTGGAAAACTATAGGTTTTTAAAAGCAATACAATCCTCATCTCTTCTGATTGTTCCGTACCAGTGGAATCTGTGGACGCCTTCTACAGTAACCTATTTTCTGATATGTTCAAGACACTTTCTTGTTTCTTGCTTCCTAAGCAGTTCTTCAAATAACATTCCCTTATAGTGTGTGTGTGTGTGTGTGTGTGTGTGTGTGTGTGTCTTCTATTTATAGTGTAAATTTATGAGCCAGGATGACTTTTTACCCACTTATACTTGATTCACATAGGGATACTTTACTATCTATGGGGAATTATAACACTCTGGTTGGATTGTTTATCAGTTTCTGATAAGTGCACAGTTAAATTCTTGTTTTTCTAGCTAAAGGGGTCTCACTTCAACTGAGACATGAACCTAGCAATTACCTACTTTTTAAGATCTGAGAGTAGGAAAACATTTATATTTAGAGGAAGAGAGGAAGTGTCTTTTTACTTCACAGTTGAAAAATAGTAGGGAGTTAGGGAGTGGCATGTTATATACTATCTGCAAAGTGTCCAAGGCTACAGAGGAAGTCTTTAAAGATGATGTCTTTGTTGTGACCACAGGTAACTCAAGACAGGAGGTGTGTAATTAGCATTTCCAACTCCTTGTTTATTTTCTACAAGGACACAGAAATTCATACTTTTACTTGTGTCTCTTCACTTTTGAGTGTTGACCACATTTTAAGTTTGCCAAACACAGGGTTTTCTCAGTAGAGGACATATTAAGTCCACCTGTGAACTGGGCTTGGTCCTCTGGACATCAGAAGGCAACTTTTATTTGAAGAAATTCATATCCTATAACTGACAGCCTAAAGTGGATAACTATTCTCCCACCTCCTTTGTGGAAATGATGATAGTAGAAGAGGGAGGAACAACATCCTCTAATCAAGAAGATTCAGTTATTAATAGAATCAACTGATGAAATAATTACGGTCTCAATAGGATCTGTTGCTGAATAAGTGCTCTCTACTCTAGAACAATTTAAGAAAGTGTAGCATTTGCAAGAACCACTGTTGAGAACTTTTAGGAATTGATGTAAAATTAGAATAAAACACTCATAAAATATTATTTCATAATCACTTGAACGTAATTAATATTTTATTCCTAATGTACATGCCAGCATACTAATAACACATTTTACATAGATAATGGTTGAAGCATTATGCCTACTTGGATAAAGAAAATGTCCTTCATGCAGGTTTTAACTTTTAGTTTAAGTTGACAGATGTCTCCTGAAAATGACCTTTTGGGAATCAGGTCTCTAGAGCAGTTTTATGGAAAACAAATAGCCCCTCTATAGATGAAGAAATACTTTTTTTGTATATGGTGATTATAATGAGGAGTTTTCTTTTTGAAGTGTAAATCAGTTTTTAATCATTTAGTTAGCAAATTGATCATTTAAATTATTTTTCCTATTAATGTATTTAAAAGGATCTAACATTGCATGTTTTCCTCAGCTTGAGTATAATACCACTTCATAAACATGAAATGAGCCAGTGCCAGGTTTTTTTTTTAATATACTCTCCCATCAATGTACTTTATACCAGTTCTACCTGTAGACTGTGCTAATAATATTGGAAAGAGCATAGAAATATGACCATCACCTCAATATCATGATTTAAGTTATTTTGGAAAATATATTCAGAAACTGGATAATCATAAGAGTTCTGAGTTTAAAACGAACACTATTTGGATTGATTCGGAACTTCATGTGATGTATTTTCCTCATATTTACCCTTCTTTCACTTCCTCTCAGATCATCTCCCGACTCCCTACCTACTGAACTTCATGATCTCTTACATGAGCATGCTCACAGCTAAAATGCAGCTGTAAAATGAAACACCTTAAAGCTATTGAAATTAAATCCTGAAATTCACAGATTTGTGAAATGGGTTATTATTTTTATTAATTTTTAATCTTGATGCCTTAAAATAATTCCTTTTTTGATTTTATGTTCATTTCAACCAGATCAAAATTTGATTTTAATAGTCTGCATTAGTGATGGGTTTATAGTATACATTAATTGGGAAAAATGATAATATAAAACTTTTGAATGGCATGTTCCTCTGTATGACAACTTGCCTTCCATTGAAATGTTCATTCCAGGAGGAAAAAGGAGGCTCACCTGTGTGAAAGAGCAAAAGGTTGTAAGGTTCTTGAGGACCCTGCCATTTAGTGTAAAAGGAAATAAAGAGTTTCTGGAGGTGAAGTCTCAAATCAGTCCCACTACTGAAAGAAAGCTGTCTGGTCTGTAGACAGGGCTTGTAAACTGCCTGGCAGACTCCATGGATTCTGCTTCCTGGAGCCCCAACCCATGTTGGGGTGGGATTTTTCAGTGAAGTGATTCCTTTTGAATCATCCCTACTCCAAATAAAATACTCCTTGCTTCATCAAATTGGACATTGGAACCATTTAGTTACTTTGGTCAGCTGTAGGCTCCCTTTCTGGGGTGAGTAGAGTTTTCTGTGTCTCCCAGGAAGAGCCTGCCATACAACAAACACCATCTGTAATGAGATCTGATGCCCTCTTCTGGGGTGTCTGGAGACAGCTACAGTGTACTTACATATATTTTGAAAAAGTAACACTATTAAATTGTTAAGGAATTTTTGCTAAGCTTGAAAGAAGGCAAGCATGAACTGAGTCACTGTAAAGAGTGACAGAACAGATACCAGAGGAAGTTTTTGACACCCAAGTCAACCTACTTTTAAAATCTAAAATATGTATTTATAACTGTTCATTTTCTGTATGTGTATATGAGTTACATGTAAAGTCAGAGGACAATTTTCAAGAGTTTTTTTTTTCCTCTTCTGCTGTGTCGGTCCCAAGGATTGAACACAGGTCAACAGTAGACAGAAACTCACCAGTATCCAAATCAGTCTCTATTCCCACTGTGCCTTGTTTTGTAGTAGCAAATTAATTCATTTATCTCTAAGAATAACTAATGTTATGAGGAATATATCTTAGTATGCCATTGAAAAGAACATCTGGTTTAATACTTCAAAATTAAATGTCAACTTAACAGTTATTTTGGCAGAGATCATGTTGGGAATAGGTAGGACCCCCAAATGCTTCTAGGACTTGACAATGTTCTTTGTTTGTCATATATGATGTACATACATGATTTTATAAGTTTATATTTAAATGAACATCTTAGAGTTTTTCCAAATCTGAAGAAAATGACAAATATAAATATTAATATCTATACATCCTGCCCTTCATTCCTCACCCTTGTTCCAATTTATAGAGGTTACTAGTGTTCAAGTAAAATCCACAGTAAAGAAACTAACTATCAGACATCATAAGAATAGCAGTAGTCATCTTAGTGCCAAGTCAGAGTGGGATCTTCTTGGGAATAAATTGTTAGTTAAATAATCATTTAATGCAATATTCCTTTTTAAATAAGACCCAAATTCTTCATGATCACATTTATTGTATTAAAGTATGCTCTGGGGCATTGCATATTTAATAAATATCACTTATGGAGCATTAGATGAAGCCTGTGGTTATCCAGAGATTAAATTCTCAGAATCCACATTATTGCCCTGTGTGTTAGTACCCTGAGGAAAAGGAAAACACCTATTAAGCTTAACAAGACAGAGGGACACAAGAAATTGTGACTCAGATCACTATCTGTTGTTGGAACCGATAACATTTAGATTAAAGGAGTCCTTTACTTGCCATTAAGGAGAACTTTCAATTATAGTAGAAGGTGTGTTTAAAATGAAACAGCTCATAAAAGTTGAGAGTAGAAAATGAGTCACATAAACTTTGGAAGCTAAACAACCTCAGTGTTTTCAGGTCATGAAATAACATTAAAGAGAGGGAAGCCACTCAAAGAAAATGAGCTTGAGTATCTCTATGCAAGAGTGAACTACTATACATAATAATAAATCTATACATAAACTATGTATACATAACAGTGAATGAGATACACTCCCTTTTAACAAATTGAAAGAAATAACGTCTTCACATATGTCAGAGTCTAAAAGGCTAAAAATTAGTGTCAGAAAAGTGTAGTTTTATAAATTGTAAAACCCATTTGGAAAGCTGTCTGGAAGACTGTTATAAAATTGAAGATATACTGCTACCCCCTTCCCCTGAAATGATGAGTGGACATTTCTCTGACTTTTCTGTGAGATGTAGGAAAATAGTGTAGCTATCAGGGATAAGAGTTTCAAGACCTCATAACTGTGCACCTGCAGGTTTTCTGCTTTCTGTAGGTATGGCCTGTGGCTAACCATCAGAAGAATTCAGGCATCCCAATCGAAACATCAGTCCTGGTAGAAGTTTCAGCCTTTTATCTGCGAGATGTCCAGTCACTATTCAGGTGTCAGGCATGTGGACAGGAACAGCCATTCACCCTGTCATCTACTCTGACATCCCTTTGAAGAACTCTTGATTTTTTTTTCAAGTTTTCCTTTGACTTTCATTTACTGTTTGAATGGAAAGATAATGTCCAAGATCTTTATACACCATGATGTAATTGAAGTCTTCTCGACAGTTAAAATAGAGTCAACTTTATCTGAAATAAAATCATGTTGGCTTATGTGATTGTCGAGTGAGGTGGACAAACTATGGTAAATGAGGGTCTTGTAGGCACTAACAGAATTCTAACACAGTAGATATATGTCTTTTATTTTATGCATATTATGATTTTTTCAAGGTGAAATTCATAATTTGTTAATGTTATTGTTACAACTAGATTGTCTTAAGTATTTTATACAGTACATCAACTTCTGTGTAAAATATGTTTGCTGTTCATTTTATGTTGTTTCATTGACTTATTTAGAAAAGTAAGATAAAAATATTTTAACTCACCTAACATAAAATGAGGAATCCACTTACTAATGAATGAAATCGTATTGCTCTCTATCACTTAAACCTAAAGTGTAGAAAGTATATGTTTGTCCACTCATTTATGTACCTACCACCTATTATATCTCTCATATTGCCATATTCATAAAATGTAACAAAGGAAGAGAGTAGCTCTTGTGGATAATCTATAACATTTAATACAAAAGTTCTGAGTTTTGTGTTGTAGTACCATATATTTAATGGGCACTTTTAAATAATTATTGAACTTCATAAAATAGTCAACTTTAAAATACTTGGGAGAAAACCACTGAGAAGTAGAATCCACGCTTGAATGTTTTTAGGATTTACTTGATCTACTTTAGCAGATCCTATTTTCTCAGACTTCTTGAAGCACACAGAAAACCGATGTGACCACTTCATTTGAGAACAGATTGAGCCTGTAAAAACTGTTGGCTGTGTAGTTTCCCACAGACCTAATACTAAGTTCTGTGTGAATGAGAAGTCAAATAGAAACTACAACTGTATAGGGGAGGAAACAGTAGCAAAATGAGCTTCATTCATTTGTTTTGTTGTTGTTTGTTTGTTTGTTTGTTTTTGAGGACATTGAGATAATCAGTGGATTATATTGGAAACTGAACAAGAGAAAAGCTTGTAGGAGACCACTGAATGGACTTTTACATAATAGAGGTGTGATTGCCATATGACCATTCTGGACAGACTGCAGAGTGATGTCAATGTGACAAATGTGTATGAATATATTGTGTATGTGTGTATGTGTATATGATATAAATGAAGATTTATATGTATATAAATATATACATTGGCATAGGTATAGATGTAGATGATGTATATGTATGTGATGTATATGTATATGTAGATGATGTGTGTGTATTTGTAGACGTAGGTGTAGTATAGGTGTAAGTTTATATGATGAATACATATATGTAGATGATATGGAAATAGATATAGTATATGTGTATATGATGATGAATATGTGGATATAAATGTACATGATATAAATATGGATGTAGATGTATACCTATGGCAAATAACTTCATATATACATATGATTTTTAAAGAAGGAGAGCCCAATTTACTAAAATGTCCAGTTTCAGATGAGTGAGTCAAATGGAGCCCTGTCAGTTACATAGGGTGTCCCTGACATTGTAGCAGAGCAGAACTGAATCCTGGTTCCAATCCTTGCTGTAACTCTGTATTCCTGTTCTGTATTCATTTGTACATCACAGGGAAAACTGTGAGAAACAATACACACATTGTTAAAAACAGAAGGTTTGTCGTTTCTAAAATCTGTATTCGATGTTTTAAGTCCCCTTCAAAATCTGGCTACTCTGGAATGTTGTATATCCAAGAATAGCCTCTGCCTGTCATCTAACAGGAAAGACTAAAGCATTTGCATTTTGTATTGAACAAAAACCTTTAATATATTGAAACTGGGACAGTAGGCTAAGAATTAGCGACAAGGCTGCTTTATGTGCAGCCAGAGCTCTGTTGGAATGAGTCTCTGATTCTTGGAGTTCAGGATGTGGTCCAGGCTGTGAGGAGGTCAGAGCTGTGCTCAGGTTCCTCTTCAGTTATATGTCAGCTGATGCTGAGGCTGCTGCTCCATTTCATTCATTCTGGAGTGCTGGTTTCTTTAGGGACAGGTTGAGTCGTAGACCCTCTTTTGGAGCAATGGGATTAGTACAGGCTCAAGTATTCTTGGAATATCCATGGGCTCCTGTAGAGTTGAGAATATGAGAAGGTTTCCATCATTCCAGGGTGGACTTGGAACAGGTTCCTTTTTAGACAGGGATAAAATAGCACCCTGGTATTTAAGGTTAAGACTGAATCTGGAATCAGTTTCCTTCTGTCTTCACTCTGGCTCCTTTCAGTAAAGTTTTTTCCAGGGCTCCTTCAGGGTCATGGGTGAACTCAGGCTCAATTTAGGAACCCAGCTGGGATCTTAGAATGCTGGATTTTCTTTTTCTATCTTAGACCAGGCTTACTTTGGATCAGGGTACATCCTAGGCTCCAAATCCTTGTGTCTTTGACCTAGGTTCCTTTTGTGTCAAGGATGGGAGAAAGAGTCTATATTTTTTTTTTTGGGGGGGGGGGTCTGTTAGAATCAAGAGTGAGACAGGATCCCTTTCTGTCAGCCATAGCCCAGCTCCCTCAGGGACAGTGATGATCTCAGATTCATTTTTTTTTTTCAGACTTTAACCCTTTATGAGAGGGATGACACTCAGCTCCACAGTCCACAGCATTTTGTCCTTGGCCAGGGTTAGTATTAGGTCTTTGACCTGGAACCTTTTAGTTTGAGAATAATACTGGCCTTTCGTTTCTGTTTGCAGTCTAGGATCCTTAAAGGTTGGTAGGATGCTGCCCCTCTCCCTCTCCCTCTCCCTCTCCCTCTCCCTCTCCCT
>NC_034590.1:163064164-163069467 GCF_900095145.1 Mus pahari | reverse complement strand
CCCAAACTACTATATAATCATGGGTTAGCGTGGGCTCTAGCTAGCCTGGGCTCTATTTTCCAGTATTTTAGAACAGACTCCTTAGGGTCATGAATGAGCCCAGGCTCCAGATTTCTCTTTGGCCTGTTCTTCATTAGGGCTAAGGATGGCCTGGATCCCATATTTTGCTCTTTGGCTCATTCTCCTTCTGAGTCAGGAGTGAGCCGATGTCCATTACTATTCATCATCACCCTAGTTTCCATTAGGGTCAGATGGGAGCTTGAGTTCCATTTCCATCTGTCTTTGGCCTGGGCTGTTTTAGAGCATGGGATAAATAAGCCTGGCCTTTATTTGTCAGTTTTCAGTTCAGCTCCATTTAGGTCAACCATGAGTCCATGCTTCAGATCCATCTTTGTCCTGGACTACTTTAGGGTCAAGGATTTGCCCAGACTCCATTCTTTCTGTCTTGGACTTAGGCATCTTTTAGACCAAGATAAAGCCCAGATTTTTTTTTTTCTCTTTGGTCTTCAGCTCTCATTCCTTTACGTGAATGTGATGCTGGTGGAATGCTTTTCTGTCTTTGGCCCAGGTGAACATTAAGTCGGGCATGAACCAAGGCTCCAACACTTTCATTGTTTTGGTTGGGGTCTTTAAAGTCAGGATTCAGGGATCCATTTCTTTTGGTGTTCAGCCCTTGTTCCTTTAAGGGTAGGGAGGAGCTTCAACTTCATTTTCCTTCTTTGTTCCATGCTGTTTGGGTCTGGGATGAACTCAAGCTCTGTTAGCCTTCAGCTCAGACTCATTTAATGTCAAGCATAAGCCATACTACATTTTTACCAATCCTGAGCCTTTAGGGCCAGGAGACAGCCAAGGTTCCACTTCTTCCTGTCTTGAGCCCAGACTCCTTTAGAGTTAGGTATCACCCCCAGATCGAATTCTGACAGTGAACCCAGGCTCTGTTAGGGTTGGGGTGGACCCAGGCACCACAGCTCTCTGCTTTTGGCTCAGACTTCTATTGACTCAACAGTGTGCCTGGTCTCCATTTATCAGTCTTCAACCCTCTCCTTTGATGGTTCCAACATAAGCAAAAGCTCAGTTTGTATCTTCCCCTCAGGCTGCTTTAAGGCAATTCTAGTCTCCACTTCTCTATCTTCATCCTGGGGTGCTTTCAGGGTCAGTGGCGTGCCCCGAGTCCATTCTATTTCTCTCCACCCTAGACTCTGTTTAGGTCCAAGATATGGATGTGCTCAAACTCTGCATGGTTCTACCTTTGATGCCAGGTTCTTTAGGCCACCAATGAGCCCAGATGCCACATGCTTCTTTCTGTCTTTGGCTATATTTTTGTTAGGAATGGAATCCTGCCATATCGTTTCTCTATTTTCAACCTCAGCTTCCTGAAGTATAGAAAAAAGCCAGGGATCCAAAACTTCATTCAGGCTTCTTTGGGGTCAGGTATGAGACCATATACCAGATCTTTGAGTCTTCATCCTGGTGCCCTTTAGTTTCAGCAGTAAACTCAGGCCCCACTTGTATATTCTCAGACTAGACTCTCTTATAGTCATGGGTTGGATGGATTCCATGTCTATGTGACTTGGTCCAAACTAATACTCAGTGTGGGGCCAGCTCAAGCTACATATTATTTTCTCTTTTGCCCTGACTCACTTTGGCTAATAATCTAATCTTCATTTCTTTTTGGTTAGCCTGGACTCTTTTTGTATCAGGATGAGGTAAACTGTACACAATATTTTCTTGGCTCAGGCAATTTAAAGTTAGGTAAGACTGGCTCTTTCATTTTCTACCTTTGGCCCATGTTCTTTTTGAATTGGTTTTGAGCCCAGGATCCATTTACTTCTTAATTAGGTTTGGGTTCCATGGGATGAGGTTGGCCTTGTATCCTTACCATTCTTATATCTTTATATCTTGGGCTTCTTTTGGTTCAGGGATGAGCCAGGTTCTAGTTGTTGTTGTTGTTGTTGTTGTCGTCGTCGTCATCATCATTGTCATCATTATCTTCTCTGCTACCTTCTAGTTTCAGGATGAGTTGGGGTTATATTTCTTATTTCTTTCTGTCTTAAGCATTTTGGGATCCCTAGATAACCAGACAACAGAGCCCCATGAGTCTTTCTGTGTAATCCTTGGCCAGAATGAACTGCCTTGACAGTATGTCAACATATACAGGCACGTTTCATCATCTTGAAGTATGGACGATGTAATCCTCTGCCAGGCTCTGAGTGACTTGGTTCACCCTCACTCAGCATGTGGAGTCTGTACTGTCCATCCATCTGTATTGGCCACCTTATACGTATTTATCATTTTGAAGAACTCCTTCAGTTTCTACCACATCTTATACCAATATCTGTCCTATTATTCTACAAAGCCCTGCACTTCTTCTCAAACTAGTCCAAATAATTTAAGTGGACAGTTCACAAACAGTAGTTTAAAATAGAATGGCTTTCCCCCCCATTAACTGTTGTTATATACTTAATATCATGGAGACATGAATATGGAATGATGAGAGTGCTGGGAGAGAGAGAAAACTAATTTGCTCCAAAAGGCATTGGGGAAGTGAACAACCCTTAAGGGTAAGCTACATGTCTACCTATATGTCACCAACAGAGACAAACTTAACAGCATCTTTTTAGGTCCCTGCCTCAGAATGTTGTCAGGGATTTTTTTCAATTTTATTTTAGTTTTTACTTTTATTATTTATATATGTTCTTTGTAGTTACTCCATGGGTTCTTTGTCTATATTATGTATATTTGATGTTTTAATGGGATTCCTGAGTGTGCGAATGAGGACATCTTTCAATCCATATTTGTTTCCTGGGCCTTTTCTTAGTTTATTTTGTGTGTTTGTTTCATCCTCTTCCAATATATATGATTTTGTTTTATCTTTATTCAAGAAAGAAAAATAATTTCCACATATGAGCCCTAAATTATTGTACATTAAGGGAAAATAAAAGAATGAAAGAAATGAATGAAGGAAGAAGGAGGAACACTCTCCTTTTTTCTTAGAATATAGTTCCAACCTTCTATAGTCCTGCTCTTGTCAGTCATCATTCCGGGACAGGTTGGTTTCTATTTAGGGTGAGCTATGAATGATGGAGGCTGGACTTTCCCTGTTGCTGTTTCATTTTCTAAGCATTCTTTCCTCTCTAATGATCAAGTGTTTTTTTCTGACACACACATACCATCACACATCCATTGTTAACTACTGCGGATCGGCTCATTAAGTATTCTAAGTGTTGGTGTGTGTGTGTGTGTGTGTGTGTGTGTGTGTGTGTTATCAACCATTTTGAATTGTGTGACTTTTTTTTGTTACAGCAACGATGTCCTCCTTCACATTAAATACTAATGTGCTTAATTTTGAGTGTCAGCTTGATTAGATTTTGGAAGACCTAGAGAACTGACAAGGCACACCTGCATACCTCTCGGTGTGTTGGAAAGACTGTTTCCAGAGAGAGGAAAGTCCATCCTGACTGTGATCAGGGCTCTCCCTTATGCTACCATCCCCGACTACAAAAATGTACAAATGGAGAAGCTGCCGGGGCATCAGCATTCATATCTCCTTGTCTATGTCTTGAGAGCAATGTGAGTGCCTCAAAATCCCAGTGCCCAGGCATTTCTGCCAAGAAGGGTTGAATCCTCTCAACTGTGGATCACATAAACCCTTCTGTCCTGAGGTTATTTTTGTCACATATATTCTCTTAGATTTGAGAAAAGTAAGTAATGCAAAAGCCTTTCTGGGTTGCTGAGCTTCTGACAGATTTATCACCTTCAATCCTGTCCTCCTCTGAGTCTTTGAATAGCTTCTTTTGGAGTCACCTGATACACTGCAGAAAGATCTCCATGTCCTATTTTTAACTCATTCAAATTGTACAGTACTGCCTTGAGCAGAATTAAAATAATATCCTAAAGTTAAAAGCAAAATTCTGTGCCACGTGGATTCTTCCTATGTTCCAAGTAGAGAAAAATTAGCTGGTGATTTAAAAAATAATTCCACATATTCAATATGTCTCATTATTAAGCTCAGAAAGCAAAGCTGTAAGATTTCTTAATAGTGTTGTAATTAATAGCCCCTGCATGACGTCTCATTTTATTCAATTTATACTTAGCATGCTCTGAAAAAATGCAATAAAAGAAAAAAATTTTTTAAAAAGGGAATAATTATTAAAACATTTTCCTCTGAAACATGACTTTAAGTAATATTTAGCTACTGAAATGTGTTTGAGGGCATTTCAAGATTATATATTTTATTACTAACAAATACTTGAGCTGAGATTTCTTGTATATGTCACAGTAAAGCTCATTTTATGTATCTATCTAATCCTTTCCTTTTAGTTTGAAAGGTTAGTTTCAAAAAAAAGATGTTGATGCCCTTCTGCTATTCTATCAACGCAAGGGAGTTGCCTTCAGAAAGCTATGGAAGCACTGAAGGTAGAAATGGAAGTCACACCTGCTTTTAGACTCCAGCATCCTTACATTAGAATGGACTTCCTTAAGGAAGAAGACTTTTAAGTCACAGAATGGTCTCAGGCATCCCATTCACTGGACATCATAGGAGGAACTCTGCTTTATGGGAGGGGAAATATGATTAAAATATGCTGTGTGACAAAAATATTTAAATACTTACAGAATATCTTGGAACTTATCATGACTATAGCTCCTATTACATTTATTTCTTTCAAATTTTTATTACATTTTTGATAATATCAAATTTTTATCAATATTTTGATAATATTCACTGTATTCTTCTGTGTCTACTGAGTATCCCCTACTCAACACAATATTCTCTAGTTTTTAAATAACATGTTGAGTTAAATTTGTGGGAATCTATACATTCTTGGTGTAGAACATTTACTGGATCATGATTTATCTACAGAAGGTTATGGCATTAAACAAAACTGACTCTCGTAACCCCAGCGGAGACAGTTGAGTACTCCAGAGGACTCTTCACACCACAGATCCTCAGGATCACGGTAAGTGGAACACAATCAACTCCAGAGAATCCAGCAGGGACTTGTGCCAGCAGGAACAGGGACAAAGGAACACTGCCCGCCCAGAGGTGGGGTTCTGGTCAGTCTGGGCCACTTCCACCATCTCTTTTGAACCCCAGCAGAGATAACTGAGCACTCAGGAGGACTCTCCACACCACAGGTCCTTGAGATCACGGGTCCTCTGGATCACGCAGGGAGAGTCGGCCTACAGGGAGGACTCTGNCCCCAGGACTCAGAAGGAGGACCAGAGCTCCAGACTTCTGGACACCTGCCTTGCAAGAGGCAAGCTTGCCTTCAGAGAGTGCTCTGACCAAGGGTCTCAGGGGA
>NC_034590.1:163061224-163064153 GCF_900095145.1 Mus pahari | reverse complement strand
ATCGTTGGGAAGAGATGCCCCTTAGTCTTGCAAGCTTTATGTGAACCATACAGGGGAACACCAGGGCCAAGAAGTGGGAGTGGGTGGGCAGGGGAGCAGGGTGGGAGGAGGGTATAGGGGACCTTAGGGATAGCATTTGAAATGTAAGTGAAGAAAATACCTAATTAAAACAAAACAAAACAAAACAAAACAAACAAACAAAAAACCTGACTCTCATTCCCATAAAAATCCTCAAATGTCCAGAGATTTTCAGTGTGAAGTTGGGGCTCACAAACTCTTTGTCCCTTCATGTTAAAATGCTAACTACTTTGACCTTGTACAAGTCCTATGTGTATAACACAGGTGGTACATGGGACACGAGTACAGTGATCCTATCAGGGTCAGAAAAATGGGTTTGCTTCAGTCATCTCAAACTTCTGACTTTTATCATCTCTCTGCTTCCTTTTAGTTGTTGACCCAAATCCTTGGAGGTATGGTGTTGTATAGTTGTCTTATTTGCAACTGAGCTGTCTACTAACACTTACTCTCTGTGTTCTAGTGAGGTATGAGTTTCTATGCTAACCACCATTCATTGTACAAAGACTTCTAAGAAGCTCTGAGAACTGCAATGGTCTATATGTTTAAATACATGAGTTTGAAGGTGAGTTTGATACCATGTTTGTTTAGCAGAATCATAACAGTAACTTCACCCTTGGGGCCTGTAGTCTTTCCAACCATGGGATCTTAGCCCATTTGCAGTACGGGTAATGTGTTTTTGTCTATGAAGTGAGCTTTATATCCAATGAAAAAGTGGTTGGTTAATAGAACATTCATGCTATCCAGTCAAAATTACAGTTTACAGTGTTCACAGTGGGGTAACCCTGCTAATGACAGCCCCCCACACAAACATACACCTCTACCCCAACATCTTGCACAGAACCTTCAGTAATATGAAGATAACCAGCAGGGAGGAAATTTCCAGGCCAACACTCACTAGACTTCTCCATGTCTTTGAACAATGTGTCTTCATCAAAAGGATCTTACTATCAAATTCTATTCGGCATCCAAGAACAATGGCACTGGCATGTGTGGTTTGATGGTCAACAGAACACCTCTGTCCAGGAACTCACACTACTACTGCTACTACTATTGCCACTACTACTGCTACTACTGTTGCTACTACTACAAGTACAATTACTAATGAACACACACACACAAATACATCCACACATATATACACACAGGCACACGAACATATAGACACACAAAGACACAAGCATTTATACATACATACACACATACAGTCATGTACACACATATGCCCACATACCCAAATACATATAGTCAAATATAAACATATATGTATCTACATGAAAAGTTATACACACATACCACACACATATACTCACAGAGATACATATATATATATACAAATACACATGAATGCACACTGATATAAACACACACACACACAATTTTGAGTTAAAAAAATAGTACCAATTGTCTATACCTGATTGTGCTGTATAAGCAACAAACCCCTTTTAGAATAATACTTAACACCATAAAATATTTATTTGTTTACATATTTATTTAACATTTATTTAACAATAACATTGCAATAAATGTTAAATAGTTAAATCTTTTGCCATTAAAACGTCAGTGAATGGATATTCAGTATTTGTTAAACAGTGAAAATCTACCTTCTAGAAGTAGCATAATCCCCTTTTCTAACTTATTCATGTTTAAGACAATAAACGATCTTAGAAAATTCCTTATTCTTAAATTTAGTCATAACTTTCTATTGACAGAAAAGAAATAGCAAAGGAATTCGGGGAAAGGCACATTAACACTGGTACCTTGCCTCAGAGGAGACAAATACATTAATGCTACTATGATGAATTGCTTAAGAATTGTTAATGATTGAAATAAATGCTCACTGCCATGAAAAGACTGATGTGCTAGTCTTTGTACATGGCAATACTAAATGTTGATTGTTGCTGTGAAGAAATAAATACAATCATAGCAGCTGGAGATGTTATTCTTAATCATATAACATGGTGTCTTTGTTTACTTTGTACATAGAAGTTGAATGTCACAGGGGGAATATTGTGATAAGGAAAATATGATTATCACTGTCTCCTTGTTCATTCCCTGTGTTATTTCTACACAAAATGTAAATAAGCCACATGGATCATTTACTAGCATCCCAGGCATATCAAACCTCCAACTTTTGTGATTATACTTTGATTATATAGATTTTAAATATTTAGAGAAGTTGGTTAAAGGTATTCTTTGTTTAAAAATGAAGCGGTGTTTTAGTAAGACTTAAGCTTTTTCTGTCACCAGTGGATAAGGAGTGATAAGTTTGGATCTGACAGATTAAAAAAAAAAAAATTGCCCAGTTACTCCCAAGAGTCATTTCTGTCACTGTATCTCTGCCTGTTATCTAGGACACTCTAATCTATTAAAGGTCATAGGCATGGCTTCCCAACTACTACTGTGGCCCTTTCCAAGACCTCCCACAGCGTGTAAAGCAGGAAACCTGCATGTTAGAAAGGTGGTCACCCCTGGGAATGACAGTCATCTATTGCTCTGGGGCTCAAATCCTACTGTGACTTCTAAAAAATGGGAGGTGAGAGGATTTACTGCTAGAAAGTCTTCTTAATAAATCGTTAGCAAGCAGGAATGTCTTTCTCTAATTTACAGTGGAAGTGATGAATCACTGGAAAATACATTCTTCTTAATAAAGGCAGTCACTGCCTTTTGCCTAGGCCAAGGTCGACTGCAGCTATGATGAACTCAGTGTCCTGAGAAATGAGTGAAAGCTAACAGGTAAACTGCTTCTGCTGCTTCTTCCTTCCTCTTCCTCTTCCTCTTCCTCTTCCTCTTCCTCTTCCTCTTCCTCTTCCTCTTCCTCCTCCTCTTCCTCCTCCTCTTCCTCCTCCTCTTC
>NC_034590.1:163058452-163061161 GCF_900095145.1 Mus pahari | reverse complement strand
TCTTCTTCTTCTTCTTCTTCTTCTTCTTCTTCTTCTTCTTCTTCTTCTTCTTCTTCTTCTTCTTCTTCTTCTTCTTCTTCTCCTACCTCCATCTGAGTGTATGTGTAATACATTCCATATTTAAGATCACATATTTATCAGGAAGTTTTGGACACTTAGTGATGAACACTCTTCAGTTTCTGAGGGTAGTATAAGAGATTCACACTTCCAAACCTCCATTTTTCTTGGAGAGTACTGGGAAAGAGTCAGACAAGTGGTAGCTTGGAAGAATAGAGAAAATAAAAAATAAAAAATAAAAACTTCATAGAAGTTAACAAGAAGTCACTTTTCTTCAAAATTATTCAAAATATGGTGATTGAAATCTAGAATTACAACATTCTCATAACTGCTCAGTGAACTTCTACACCAGTCTGAATTCTAATGCCAACTTACTTTTAATTACTCTGTTAACCACCAGAAAAGCATTGTGTGGTTCTGGGTTTTGCCCAACAGCTGGAGTGTGAGAATACTGCAGGGTAGCAGGGTAGACAAAATGCTGAGATGCTAGACTGCATTTAGCTTATGCCTGCTGTCAGATGCTGGGCTTGAGGGACGCCCTGGTACAGCACTCAGGGGGTGGGAAAATACAGCCTAAGATGTGGGAAACAGAAGCTGGGGTTCTCTCACTCCCTAGAGTCCAGTCACCATTGGAAACAATGCAGAAGAGTCAGGAATGGATAGTACAGTCAGGGAGGGGGTCCACGGGCCTGCAATGAGGAGCCTGGGGCCCCGGTTTCCTAAACTCCTAGGCATCCAGAAACATCTGGGTCATAGGGAGTTGAGAATGGAGTTGGGTCTCTGGGACTGAGGATCCCAGGATCAGAAGGATGGAGAACTTGGTTTAGCTTAGCAGTGCTATTCTGGGCATGCAGTGGGGCCTTCTTCCAGAAACATGGATGTAGGCTCTGTAGAGGGAGACTTACTCCATGCTCCCTACGGGTGTTCTTGATGAGAAAGACAGTCCTTGGTTCCAAAGTGTTTATTGATTGGTCATCGTGGGAAATAGGTGCACACCACTTCCTCAGGGTAGACTACATATTAAATACCTTGTGCAGGAAGGAATGTCCAGGAAGGACTTTTATTGGTTAAAACATCAGGGCCTCTAAAAACTGCATTAGCTTGAAAACTCTATTTTGGGCTATGTGACCTTATTCAGTGCCAGAAACTAGTAGGGAGCAGAATGGCGTTTACTGTCTCCGATGGGAGCCTGGGCATCAGGGTCTCTAAACCCACTCAACCTTACCAAGTTTCCTTGCATGGTCCACTGCCCCATAATACATCTGTTCTACATCTTCTAACTAACTAAATTAAAATTTCCCAGGCACCCTGAGCGCCCTATGGACAGCTGAAGTCACACTAAATTAAGCTCCCTAGAACTATTCTAATGCACCAGAAGCAAGGTTAGATTATTTGATTTTCTGGCTATAGGTCAAAAAAAAAAAAATCTGGTACTTGAACCTAAGACAAGATAAAGCCTGTGTATGTGAATAACTGAGAACTATTCCTTTTGAAGTCTTCCCAAAGATGTCTATTACAGGATTGCATTTAACCTCTTCCTTTCTGCACTTGGAGTTTAACTTTGGGGTTCAGCAATAATGTCCAGA
The DNA here is from genome assembly GCF_900095145.1 of Mus pahari. Classification (NCBI taxonomy): domain Eukaryota; kingdom Metazoa; phylum Chordata; class Mammalia; order Rodentia; family Muridae; genus Mus; species Mus pahari. Next base: position 163,059,518 of record NC_034590.1, on the reverse strand, counting down.
GAAAGCCGGGCAGTGGTGGCACACCCCTTTAATCCCAGCGCTCGGGAGGCAGAGGCAGGCAGATTTCTGAGCTCGAGGCCAGTCTGGTCTACAAAATGAGTTCGAGGACAGCCAGGGCTATACAGAGAAACCCTGTCTTGAAAAAACCAAAATAATAATAATAATGATAGTGATAATAATAATAAATAATGTCCGAAGAAGCCTCTACTTCTAATTCACGTGTGACACCTGCTTTTACTGCCAAGACGTCATGGTAGTGTGTTCCACTGAGTTAGAAATTCTTTCTCTCCTTTTATATCATTGTCAAGTTGTAATGGTCAATTCTATTTATAAGAGATAAAGAATGCTGGAAACTTCTGCATACCATCTCACGCCCCAGAAAGAAGCACTTGGAATATTGAAATTTAGTTCATGGGATTTCCTCAAATACTTTTTTTTCTCTTGTCCAATCCACTCTCCTACTTCCTCTTTCCCCATTTATTCAGAGAGTGCCTCACCCTTTCTGGGTTCTCCAGAGAGGGGAAGATGCTTGTAATCTGGGGACAGCTGCAGATGATCCTCAGCCTCTTCAGCCCACAACTGGATATATTACTCCTCAGCCTCTTCAGCCCACAACTGGATATATTACTCCTCAGTCTCTTTGGACCTAGAACCCAAGATTGCTCTTATGTTTTCTTCAAGTTTATTTCAAAACAAGATTTTTCTAAATTACCAAAACTCTCTTTTCAGGATACCTTTTTTTTTTTTTTTTTGCTGAAGTCTGTGGTGGTTTTGATGTTGTTGTTATTTTGTTTTGTTTTCGTTTGGTTTGTGCCCATCCTTGTTCATTATGTGTCTTCACCACTACCATTCGCTCAGTCCTCAGCATACCATGAACCCTGGTACTTTTCCTGCCATTTTCATCAATATACAAAAATAATAGCTATGTTCTGTAGATTCAGTTAAAACTATCTTCCCATAGTGGTCAACAATAAAACATAGACATAAACAACAAGTGGACTCAGTACTCAGTAGTGTGTGTGTGTGTGTGTGTGTGTGTGTGTGTGTGTGTGTGTGTGTGTGTGTG
>NC_034590.1:163031287-163057645 GCF_900095145.1 Mus pahari | reverse complement strand
TGTGAGCATCCACTTCTGTGTTTGCCAGGCACTGGCATAGCCTCACAAGAGGCCACTATATCAGGGTCCCTTCAGCAGAATCTTGCTGGCATGTACATTAGTATTGTTTGAAACTTTCATCTTTATAAAAACAAAGCTTTATTCTTATAGTGAAAAAAACTCTACAGTATCAGTGGGAAGCAGCGACAGCACCAAATTGGATAAGCTGTAGTAGATCTATCTTTTCCACTGACTTTTATCAACAAACAGACATTAATGACCAGAAAAAGGTGGGTGAAAATGTGTACTGTTAAATAAACAAGGCAAGTTTTAAAAGACCACTTCATATACATTTATAGCTAAAGAACACTCAAGAAAATTATGCACACACACACACACACACACACACACACACACAAACATACACTCCAAAATTTAAAAAAAGGGTAATTTTGAGGAATGTAGAGAAGAAAGCTGAAGCTGAGCTTTTAGGGACATGAAATTATTATGCAAAATAATTCAATCTCAATTTTAAGTAGTATATATTTATAAAATACTTAAAACTGCACAGAACAAAAAGTGTTAAATCATTTATTGGGTCCCACAGTACCAGAAGACTGGTAAACTGACAAAACACCACCTACATAAAAATATGAAAAGCCTCAGTGAACTGGATAAAAACTAAAGGACCGAGTATGCGGGGAGTGAGTGGAACATTTAATGGGAAATTGGCATTCACAATTGTCTTCTGTCATTGGAACTGGTTAACTGTTTTTGGTACTCTTATTGCAGTTACTGCAAATGAAAAGTTGAGTTAGTCCACATCTTTAATATTTTTTAAGTATGGTGTTCTTATAATCCTAGTTATGAGTAGGTCACTTCCTACACAAAAGCTATGGTTTGTATTCCATCTGTATCTTTGTGTATCATATTGCAGTTTTAACAGCTACAGAAAGGTCAAATTAAGACAAGACAGTTAACTTTGACCAGGTTTCAGGCACCATATCACACTTCTGATGTTGGAGAAATAATGACAATAAAAATAATTCTTCCTTATTTGAAGGACTGGTCTTGTGTAGCAATTTATTTTTCATTCTGGTACATATTGGAATTGATTGGGAAACTTCAGCTGATTGGAGCAGCTATGTTTTGTTTTATTTATCTAGTTACAGTTTTCATCTACTTTCTTCCATGAGATTAATTACCTGGTGTTTCATAAATATTATCTGATGAACATTCCTTTGAAAATGTATAGTTTTAAAAACAAGAGATGGCTCTGTGGTTTAGAGAACTTCCTTCCTTTTGGGTCTTCTTCCAGTAGACCCAAAATCAGTTTGCAATGCCCATCTCATGTGGCTCACAACCTCCTATGACAATCCAATACCCTCTTATAGGTTCTGTGGGTGCACACAGGCATGTGACATATATTCACAGAGCATAGGCCCACAAACACATACATGTAAGTAAAAGCGATCATTATACAAAATACTGTTATGAAAATCTATCAAGTTCCTTCTAAGCACTGTTGCCATAGTCTGTATTATAGAGCATCTTCATACCTCATTCATTACTAAGTATTTATCTGGTCTGAGTTTTATGTTTAGATCTCTTAAGTTTTTAGAAGTGTGTTAATTTCCAATTTTGAGAGTATTCTAAAATTTTATCTATTACAATTTCAAACTTGATATTTTTAAAGTCATGAAACTTCATCTGATTATAGTACTAGTAAATGTATTGATTTAAATTAAATAGTAGTTTCAATTCTGGATAATGTTTCATAAGACTTGGCGATATAATTGAATGCTGTTGCTAGTGTGTGACTTTTTGCATAGATATCCTTATATATCTCCTTATCCATATATCTCCTTAGTGACTTTCAAATCTTCTACTTAATGAATGACTTCCTGTGTAGTTATTTTTTAAATATTTAAATGTTTTTTAAAGTTTCAAGTTACTATTGTATAACTTTGTGTCTCTCATTTCTAATCACCTCAAAGTGTTTAACTAATGTATTTAATGCTATTTTTATGTTTGTGTTGGCTTATATGTTCCATGTCTCATCAATATAGTCAGTCTTGTCAGAAAACGATTATTTTCTGAAACACATTATTTTCATTTTTAGTTATATGTATGTATGTGTATTCAGGAGTATGTTAACATGGGTGAAGAGCCCGTGGAGATAGAGTTACAGGAAATTATGGTTTGTCCACTATTGGTATTTGGAATCTAACTTGGGTCCTTTCAAGAGCAGTACATGCTATTAACGGCTGAGACATTTCTCCATTCTGTATCTTTTCATGAATGTGTTTTTGCTGATGCTTATATAGGTATTTCAATTATCTTCTGATAGATGTTTACATTTTATGTATTTTCAAATTTTCTGTTTCTTCTTTGAACTTTTAAGACCTTCCTTCATTTTTGAAGATTTATTTGTATTGTTTGTATTAATTATATGTGTGTTTGTCTCTGTGTGGATGTATACAGGTGAATACATGTGTCTGCAGAGTCCTGAAGACTGGGTTGGCTCGTCTGGTTCTAGAGGTAAAGGCACTTGTGAGCCTTCCAAAATGGTACAGGTTTTCTGCAAAAGCAGTATGAAAAGCTCGTCAGTGCTGTCTCAGCTCTCAGCCCTGATTTCCAAGGCCTTCTTGTGTTTGAAACTAAAATGTATCTTCATTACAGGACATGATGTTAGAGCTTTAAAAAGATCAAGTTTATAATCTCTGTCTTTGGAGTAAAACACTTAATCCATTTAGATTTAAACCCATCACGGCTCTGTGCAGAATTATTCCTGTTGTTTTGCTGTCTTCTGAGTCTTATAGATTTTGCTCTTTAGGGCTCCTTTATATCTTTTTTCTTTTAATTGCATAATTTCAATTGTTCATTTTCAATTCTGTCTCTTATTATATGTTTTCTCTCCATATCAATGTTCTTAAAAACCACAATAATTTTATTAAATAGTATATATTGGGATAACACCCATTTAATTTTGATTTAACTGTACACTGGTCTTCCTACATAATATAATGTTATTCCCCTTTATATTATCAGAGTCATACAAATTACAATTATTTTTAATCTTCAGTTGATTTAAAAATTAGGTACAGCAAATAAGGGCTAATAGGTTCTAGAGTCTTTATTTTTTTATGTTGCTATTTTTTTGGCATGTGGCTTTGAATTGCCATCTAAGATTCTTTCATTTTGCTAGAGATATGTTGTCATTTTAAAATAATACATTATTTATTGATTGGTTGGTTGATTGATTGAGTTATTCATTCATTCGGTGTGTGTGTGTGTGTGTGTGTGTGTGTGTGTGTGAGAGAGAGAGAGAGAGAGAGAGAGAGAGAGAGAGAGAGAGAGAGAGAGAGTAGACACATGAGTGCCATCGTTTGATCTTCAAGTGCAACAGCATGCATTTGAAGATCAAAGGGCACCTTGTGCAAGTTTGTCTTCGTTCACAGTTTTGATCCCTAGAATGGTACTGGGATGGTCAGACTTGGCAACAAGCACCATTATCTATTAAGCCATGTCTTGGTTATTTATATATTTAAGGTTTAGTCTTTGATAATTCCTTTGTAGATAGAATGGTTTCACATGAATGGACTGTGTCTTGGTAGAAAGAATATTTAGTTCAGAATTACTGATTCAATCTGAATAATTCTATAGCATCCTTAAATCACAAAAAGGACAATGTTTAGAATATAGTATAATCAAATTGGGAATCTGTTCGAAGATAAGTACCAAAGATAAAGAAAAGTGGGTTACTTTTTATTTTCTTAATTATTAGCTATGTATCTTGAAGAAATAAGTGCTTTTCTCATAGTAAAAAACACTATGGCACTGCAATTAATAACATCAGAATAATCACATGTAGTTGAAAATAAAATATCAAGACTTTCAATTATGATACTGGGTATTCAAGTTTAATAAACTTTGTGCTCCTATCAAAGTTATGATAGGCTGCTCTCTAAAATCCTGTTGTGTGTGGTTGTTTTTCTCTCTGTTCTTATTCTCAGTAGGAGGCAAAAACAGGCAAGTGACATTGTTCAAACCCAACAAATCAAGGATAAAATAATGAAGGAAGGCCAACTTATAATCATACCATTATCACTGCTGGACCTAAATTTGTAAAATGTAGATTTATGAATTAACCTTTCAGCCCTAATTACCTCATCAACTTGGATCTCAAGTCATTTGTCATTGACTGGTAAAAGAGTCCAATCTCCTATTTAGATTTATGGGACTTATTTCAGATATTTAAATGATCTTTATGTTTAGGCTATATTAGTGAATATTACTGTGAAGTTTTAATGGAAAGTAGTCAGTTCTCAGACATAAGGGTGGGAGAGTGGAGATGGGAGGAATGGAAGGGAAGTGTGATCAGGTACATTGAACAAAATTCCCAAATAATAAAAATAAACAGTCTTGAAATCAATATGATGCTTTCTTAGAAAGTTGAGAATAGTTCTACCTAAAGACTCAGCTTTACCATTCTAGAAGGCTTGTTCTACTATGGTCATAGCAGCTTTATTTGTGATAGAATCTGGAAACAACTGGGATGCTCCTCAACTGAAAAATGGACAAAGAAAATGTGGTTCATTTACCCTATGGAATACTACTCAGCTATTGAAAATAAAGACATCATGAATTGGCAGACAAATGGATGGAACTAGAAAGCATCATCCTGAGTGAGATAACCCAGAATGAAAAGTACAGGCATGGGATGCCCTCAATTATAAGTGGATATTTGATATGAAGTAGAGGACACCCGTGCTACAGTCCACAGACCCAAAGAAGATAAATACCAAGGAGGGCACAAGGGACGATGCTTGAATCTCACACAGAAGGGGGAATAAAATAGTTATTGGATGTGGAGGGAGGGAGGGAAATTTGTGGGAGAGAGGATGGGGAAGGGAATGTGGTGGGTGTTTCTATGGAAAGCGAGGAAGAGGGCCAGGAAAACAAAAGAAAATTGGGAGGGGTTGTACATCTCTAGGATGTGGTAAAAACCAGAGACCAGGGATGGGGAAGATCCAGAGAGTCTATAAGAGTAATTATAGCATACACTCCTAGCAGTGGATAATATGAAGACAGAAGTGGCTAACTACCTCCAGTTAGGACTCCCAGTGGAGAAATAAGGACATCAATACACCCCCCAAAATCCTTCTATCCAAAGTTTGTTCTTTCTATAAGAAATATGGGGACAACGATGTCTCAGAAACTGAGGGAATGGCCAGCCAAGGACTGGCCATGGGCAAGCATCAATCCCTAACACTACTATTAATGATACTCTGTTATACTTGTAGACTGGAGCCTATCATAACTTTCCTCTGAGAAGCCCCACCTAACAGCTGACTGAAACAAAGGAAAAGACCAACAGTGAAACATTATATGGTGCTCCAGAAGTCTTATGGAAGAGTTTGGGAAAGGATTAAGGGACCTAGGAGGGTAAGGGACTCCACAAGAGGACCACCAACAAAGTCAACTAACCTGGAACCTTTTGTGTTCCCAGAGATTGGACAACCAACCAATAGCATACAATGGCTGGACCTAGTGCTCCTTCACATAAGTAGCAGACATGCAACATGATCTTCATGTGGGTCCTCCAGAAGCGGGAGCCAGGGCTTATCCCCTCTGGTACCTGCCTGTGGATCCTGCTCTTAACAAGGTTGCCTCGTCTGGCTTCAGTGAGAGAGGATGTACCCACTCTTGCAAGGACTTGAGGAACTGGAGTAGTTTGGCTCCCTTGGAGGGAACTACCTCTTCTCAGAGGTGAAAAGAAGGTTTTGGGGGAGGGGATAATGGCAGAAAAAGGGGGCTGTGATCAGGCTATAAAGTAAATAAATAAGTTCATTAATGGAAAATGTTGCATTAGGATACATGAGTTTGCTTTGAAATTGTTTGAGTGGAAATAATGTATTTTTCTTAGGTCAAGGATATACCTATGTTGATTTTGGTGTACTATGGCGGTGACGGGGTCTACATGGTAATGCTGGCACCTCATTGGTGGGAGGCTAGGTAAATGCCTCTACTGTTTCTACCTGACTGAGAGCTTACTATTAGTGTGCAACTCCTAACACTATCAAACTGAGAGGCAATGCTTCATTTCAATGGTATTACACAAACAAACTGGGACCCTTCCTATTTTTCTCTCTCCTCCTATTTTTCATTCTTTTTCAAAGTTTGTCTGGGTAGAGAAAACTGTATAGTATTCTACTCTTTGGCTTATAACACCAGTCCCACCAAATATTTCCAATTTAGGAAGTCTACTGCAGGGATATATTTGTTAATAAGGCATTTTCATCAATAATTGTAACTGAAACTTGGGCCTAAGTCACAGAGCACAAGTCCATCTTTCTCTATCTTCTCCTCAATTCCTAACTTTCATTTACGTTCATTTCAGTGGCAAGCAGGCTGCCTCTAGACATGGAATTGTTTTTAGTGTACTACTTACATAATTGTAGAGGTGGGAGAGCAAATAAAGGCAGAAAGCTGTCCTTTGGATTTATACTGTCAACTTGCACTTGTCTTGATCTTTAACCTCTCAGAGTATCCGGTTCTCATTGGTAATATCCATTCACAAATAAGCATATTTACGTAAGTAAATAAATACAAGAGTAAATAAGTGAACAAATGAGTGCAAACCTAAAGAAAAGAAATCTTTAAAAAAAATCCAGGGTAGGGTCATAGAGATATGGCTCGGTGGTTAATAATGCTTAGTGCATTTGAAAGTCCACATTCCTCATGATGTGTGGCTCAAAGAGGCCCATAGCTCTAGGTCTAGGGCATCCGAGACCTTTCTCTGGCTTTTACTGGCACCTGCACTCATGTACACATGTATTAAAAATACACTGTATTAAAAATACAATAAATCTAATTATAAGATAGGTGATGTTATTTGTGTCAATAAGAGAAAGTTGAAGTAGCATACTCTTTCCAACCGTAGAAAGAACAAAGAGCATGGTGTGTAGTATGTCCCTGTAACTCAAACGTCAATAGCTTGTAGAGTCAACTTTTAATTATTAAAAGAGTGATTCTTTGTAAAACTTACACAAATAATTTTCTTTTGAATGTCTTCATTTCATGAGGCCATGGGGTGGAGCTATTCTTTTAGTCCTTCAAAGATTTCAGGGTGAAGGTGGAAATTTGATAGTTTATTTACAATTGTTGAAGAAAAGCCTGTGAAGGGACTTAACTCATGTTTTCACTGGCCTCTACACATCTTTTATTCTTGTTTGTTTATTTTTTATGTTAATAGATTACTTCTCATTCATCAAATAATGCGAGCAAAACAATGAATATATCACACCACTCCTATAAAAGCACTACAACAAAATTCTTTACAGACCTTGAAAGAACAGTGCTCATGTGGAAAAACAAACAAATCCCTAGGAGAGCTAAAACAATCTTGTACAGTAAAGGAGTTTCCAAGAGGTATCACCTTCCCAGAATCCAAGCTCTACTAAAGAGCTATAGTAATAAAAACCACATTGTATTGGCATAAAAACTGACAGACTGATCAGTGGAGTCAAATTAAAGACCCAGATGCAACTCTACATACCTTTGGGACCTGATTTTTGACAAAGAAGTCAAAATTATACAGTGAAAGAAAGAAAACTTCTTCAACAAATGGTTCTGGTCTAACCGGATATCTACATGTAGAAGAATGCAAACAGGACCATATCTAAAACTCTTCACAAAACTCAAGTCCAAGTCGATCAAAGACATCAACATTAGCCAGAAACACTGAACCTGAAAGAAGAGAAAATGAGAAATAGCCTTGAACACATTGGCATAGGAGACAAGTTTGTGACGAGAACACCAATAGCACAGGCAGTAAGTGGACAATTAATTGATGCAAATTCATGAAACTGAAAAGCTTCTGTAAGGCAAAGGACACAGAATGTCTTAGTGTTTCTATTCCTGCAGAACATCATGACCAAGAAGGAAGTTAGGGAGGAAAGGGTTTATTCAGCTTCCATTTCTACATTGCTGTTCATCATCAAAGGAAGTCAGGACTGGAGCTCACACTGGTGGAAACCTGGAGGCAAGAGCTGACCCAGAAGGCATGGAGGGATGCTGCTTACTGACTTGCTTCCCCTGGCTTCCTAAACTTGCTTTCTTATAGAACCCAGGACTACTAGCCAAAGGATGGCATCACCCACAATGGGTTGGGCCTTCCACCCTTGATAACTAATTTAGAAATTGTCTTAGAGCTGGGTCTCATGGAGGACTTTCTTCAAGGAAGGCTCCTTTCTCTGTGATAACTCCAGCTTATGTCAAGTTGACACAGAAAACCAGCCAGTAGACAAAAATAGTACAAAACTGTATGTAGCCTACAGATTGGGAAAAGATGTTCACCAACCCCACATCTAATACAGGACTAACTTCCAAAATATATTTTAAAAAGTAAAGAAACTAGACATAAACAAACCAAAAAATTTAATAAAACGTTAGGATACAGATCCAAACAGAATTCTCTGCAGAGGAATCTCAAATGACTGAGAAGCACTTAAAGAAATGCTTAATGACCTTAAGGATTAGGGAAATGTAAATTAAAATGACTCTGAAATCCCATTGGATACCTGTCAGAATGCCTAAGATCAAAAACACAAGGGACCACTCATGCTGGCAAGGATGTGGGAAGGACTCCTCCATTGCTAGTGGGAGCGCGAACCTGCACAGCTCACCAGATCATTTTCCCACAGTCTGTTGCTTTAGTTCCTAGGAATGGGGGACTCTACACTGACAGACACATTAAAAAGGATTATTTTTCCTTCATCCAGGATCATTTCCAATTAGACTCAGTCAAACACATTAGGTACCTAGATGCTGAACAATGTTTAAATAGACAAAGGACACAAGCCACGTTCTGAATTTAATATAAGAGTGAGGGTTGCATCTTCAGAATTAATTTCAGTGGAATATTTAGTACCATTCAGAAGCAGAACTCACTCAAAGCTGCAAAACTCCACATTCTAAGTAAAAAAATAATATGAACTTTATTAATTTATTTAAAGCTATAATTAGAGTAGCTAGATGATTGAGAGAATTTTTGGCAAAAAGATAGCATAGCTCTAATTTTTTTATAAAGAACTGTTGTTTATTTTCAATTTATTAAAAAAAAAAAACAAGTAAATTGCCACTGCCATTGATCAAAATCCTTTCTTTTTTTTTCTAGTATTTTTCAGATACCCTTTAAATCACGATGTGTTTATATTATTTCCCCCTTTCCTTGCCTCCCTCTAACTGTGTTCTCCCCTCAAATTCCCTCATTTTTTCTCTTAGTATTATTAGTTTACACACACATACACAAACAGACACACACACACTCACACACATACACTCATGCACACACTCACACACACATACACACACTCACACACATATACTCTCTCTCTCTCTCTCTCTCACACACACACACACACACACATACGCACACACACTTATTTTTTTTTTAATTTCTTTATTTACATTTCAAATACTATCCCGAAAGTTCCCTATACCCCCCTGCCCCTGCTCCCCTACCAACCCACTCCCACTACTTGGCCCAGGCCTTCCCTTGTGCTGAGTCATATAAAGTTTGCAAGACCAAGGGGCCTCTCTTCCCAGTGATGGCAGATTAGGCCATCTTCTGCTACATATGCAGCTAGAGACTCGAGCTCAGGGGGTACTGGTTAGTTCATATTGTTGTTGCACCTACAGGGTTGCAGCCCCCTTCAGTTCCTTGGGTTCTTTCTCTGGCTCCTCCATTGGGGACCCTGTGTTCCATCCAATAGCTGGCTGTGAGCATCCACTTCGGTGTTTGCCAGGCACTGGCATAGCCTCACAAGAGGCCGCAATATCAGGGTCCCTTCAGCAGAATCTTGCTGGCATGAGCATTAGTATCTAGGGTTGGACGCACACACACTTATATAAATCTTTTTAAATGTACTGGGATTTCAGTAGGTTTTTTATTAGGTGTGCAAAAAGTTTAGTAAAGTAACAAAATACAATAATATGGATGGGTTGTAATAGAAGTGGAAAGTTAACTCGTCAAAATACATTTAGTTTGCTTTGCTAGTGAAACTTGTTAAAATAAAATATGATTTCCTGTAAGTCCCAGGCATGTGCCACTATCTAAAGATGACAACATTTTCAACTATGGTCCATGAGGCTGCTTAGGTAGACCTAAAGCTTAGGACTGTTTATAATATGTCACATCTCATACCAACTATTATAGTATTTTACAGATAAAAGCAAGAAAATTAACATGCATATGTATATAATATATATGTTATATATAAATATATATGTATATATAAATTGTAGCACATGTGTTTAAAATGTAATTTCATAATTTTATCATCATCTCTGAAATTCAGGAAATATCCTAAGAGCATGGACAAGGTAATATTTTTTGTTCTTAGGAATTTTTGAATAGTAAAGTGAAAGGTTTGCATCTTCACAGAGTTTTGCAGGACACTCATTCTTGTTTCATTTCTGTCACTGTGAAAAAATGCCAGGAGCAACAGGAAGTATTCCATCTGACAATTTCAGCTTCTATGGGGCTGTATATATGATGGGCTCACCAGTGAGGGCAAGGCACAAAGACAGAGGTTTGAGATAGATGCTCACACGTATCTGCATCTACGCACAGAGTGGAAGAACACATGGACGCTGCTGGCTTTTATCTCGCTTTATCTTGTATAGTTCCTGACCAATGCTTAGAGATTGTACCCTCCCCCACACACAGTGAGTTGGGAATTCCCACATCAAAGAACAATCGAGAAAAATTCTCCACAGATGTACCCATAGGACAACATGATCTGGATAACTCCTCGCACGTAGCTCTAGTCTTTGGTGATTCTTGTTTGTGATAATTTATAATTAAAAACTAAACATCTGGGCTGTAGTGGCTATTCCTGGTTNTCAACTTGACTATATTTGAAATGAACTACAATCCAGAATTGGAAGGCTCACCAGTGAACCTAATCTGGAGACTGGGAGATAGAAGTTTCTGATCTGGATCTTGGTATGGAGATCTTGAGACACAGTGGTGATTGAATCCAGAAGATTAAGACAGGGAGATCTCCGAGTCCAAGGTCATCTGGGATTAAAGGTGTGGTGGCACACACCTTTAATCTGGGCTACACCTTCTGCTGGGGACCATATAAGGACATTGGAAGAAGGGAGTCTGGCTCTCGCTCTTTCGCCTTCTTGCGGTGTGGGACTCAGCAACTGCTAGATCCTTGGACTTCCATTCACAGCTACTACTGAACCATTGTTGGGATTTGGACTGCAGACTGTAAGTCATCAATAAATTCCTTTACTACATAGAGACTATCTGTAAGTTCTGTGACTCTAGAGAACCCTGACTAATACATGGGCTAAAGAGATGGCTTTCCTAAACAGAGCACAGACCACTCCTCCGGAGAACTTGAGTTTGATCCCCAAGCCTCTGTGTAAATTGGGCATCTCAAAAATCACCACTAACTAGTTCTAGGTGTGGCTTCTGCAGGCGTCTGTAATCTTTTGCAGAGACATACACAGATATACAGTTGAATAATGATCACAATAAATTTAAAATATTTAACTCTCATAGCACCTAATGACCAGCATTTAAGGAGAAAATAAACCCACTGTAGGAAAAATGTATTTTGAAATTCAGTCTTTTCAGGTCCATGACCACAATTTTCCAGTGAGAAATTCCTTTCTTAGAGCAGCAAGACTCTCCTTTGTCTGTGAGTTATTTGAGGTCCCTTCTCTGCACGCCAGTAGATTGCTTTACAGCTTGTCAAAATTCAGGATCCTTGTGTTCGTGTGTGTGTATTTTCTCCATTACACTTTTCAGAACTTAGAGAAGAGACTATTATTTTTGTCTCCCCATCCCATAAAGTGTTCTGCACATTGCCTCCCAATAAATAGTACAAGTTCAATAAAACTTTGTGAAATGACATGGGAATGCCTGTCATATTTCTTTCCCATGCCTTGCTCCCCTACCCTATCTTTCTTATTCCATCCTTAGTATTCCTCTATTGTTACTTCCTCTGTCTTTCAGCTTAGTCACTGGTGTTTTTCTACTTTATGAAGATTTCTCTTTATAGAAAATTTCAGGGAAAAAGATTCACTCTCAATACAGATAAAGAAGTTGTGGTTTATTATGTTTATTCTTTTTTAAAAACATAGATTTTTAGATTTCCAATAGGCAGGTTCCACTTGCACTCTGACCGCACAGAATTGAATTGCTGTGCAATAAAAATGACCAGTATATGTGTCTGTTTGTATTTTCTGAGGTCAGTTAACTACTTAAGCTGTCATCAGGCAAACTTAAATATACATAAAAATGTTTCCTTAAATATAATATTTATGTTAATTCTTTGAGAATTTCGTACCTATGTATTTGGATCATATTTTCCTATTCTCTTCTCCCTAGCTCCCTCAAGAGCCTCTTCTCAACTCTACACCTTCCCAAATTGCTATTCTCTTTATTTCCCTTTATGACTCACTGGTAGGCTCTTACTTACATTCTCCAGTAGCCTGGTGTCTCCAAAGCTGAATTTTCCCAGGTTGTTTCCACAGTAATACAAATATACCCTGTGTATTTCTGCATCACGCCACTGGCGCCTTATCTGCGTGGGCAGAAAACAACTTGGACTGGGTTCATACTGAAGGGCTAAACTTCCTAAAATAGAGATGAGCTGCAAGGAAGAACATTANTTATTAATTGGACACGGGAGAACCCAACCCTCTCCCGCATGTCCCATTGTCTCTCTGTGTCTCTCTCAATCTCTCAATGTCTCAATAGCGCCTCCGATCCTGAGCGGAGCTGTGTCCAGAAGGCGGGTCCAATGAGAGGGTGGTGACAACGTCAGTGGTTGGTCCGGGTGACGAGTGGGCGTTGACAGTGGGCGGTCTGAGGACGCTGTATTCTGGGACGCTGTATTCCGGGACACTGTATTCCGGGATGCTGTATTCCGGGAGATCCGGGGAGCAACTCTTAGCATATCTGCAAGGGGCGCAATACAATGCTTAGAGGGAGAGTTGCCAGTGGAGTCGGGAGAGACCCCAACAATACCCCTTTGCCATATTGTAATACAGTTGTCATTAGATTGGGAACTTTGGGCTGGAGAGATGGCTTAGCCATTAAAAGCTAGGCTCACAACCAAAAATAGATTGGAAACTTCATCTCTTTTTCTTGTTCAAGTTCAATATTAGAATTCCCAGGGCAACAAATACCAGATATTCCTCACTTATTTCTTTAAAAATGAAAATAAGTTCATGGTGTGTGTCAATGTGTTTAATACGGCTTCCCATCCCATTTTAAAGTAAAGCAACGGGAGTGGAGGATGCAGTGTTATTTTTTCTCCAACTGTATAATATTCGTTTTAGACTGTGATGTCATCAAATATGTGGAATATGATGGAACTCCTATAATAAAAGTGTGCAGTCTCATAACTTAAAAGTCAATTAAGCTAGTATTTCTGTTCTGATTTTGATGTACCTTGCATGAAAGAATAGTGATTATCTGCAGTTAAGATTTCCAGACCTTTTGTCAATAAACAAGCTGACATTTGTACAACACTGTGACATTTGGGTCCCTTACCAGATCTAAAAGTAGATATTGCTTACTTTTAATTGAAAAAGAATAAGTAAATTTTTTTTTTTTGTGGTCATTAAGTAAAGAAATAAATTGGAGACATTGCCATTGCCCATAGCAATGTGTTTTAGACTACATATTTTAATATTTTTATTATTGCTGCTATTATAACATTAGCTGTGGTGATTAAATTTATGCCAAACTGACTGGGACATGGGGTGGCTAAAGCATCTTCACAAACATTATTTTAAGTGATTCTGTGAGTGTGGTAGGATGAAATTACCATATAGATTAGTTGACTAAAGCAGATTGTCCTCTCTTATGTGGGCCAGTCTCATTTAATTAGGAGAAAAGGGTGGCTAGAAAACAAAGCCTGACCTCAGTCTGAGGAAATGAGAATTCTTTTTTATTGCATGTAGATCGAGACAAGTTTTTTGTTTTGTTTTGTTTTGTTTTGTTGTTTTTTTGTTTCCTTCGTCTCCTTTCTGTCATTGGGTAAAAAGAGGAATCTACTCTTTCATGAACACTAGCTTGCTTTCTTCCATAT
Source organism: Mus pahari (assembly GCF_900095145.1). NCBI lineage: Eukaryota > Metazoa > Chordata > Mammalia > Rodentia > Muridae > Mus > Mus pahari. Next base: position 163,043,540 of record NC_034590.1, on the reverse strand, counting down.
AGAAACTACACCATAGGGAATAATGCCTTTCAAGGTTTACGCTATAACTCAACCAAACCATCAAATTTCAAATAATATCTAATTTGCCGACATGACTGTTCACAAAACTTAATTGGCCAAATTTTTACAATAAGTAATATACACAAAATGTATGTTATGTGAAATTATATATTACTTATACATAATATACATTACATTTCATATATATCACATGTCTCTCTATATTTTTATCGATAGGTATATATGTTCATATATATCTATGAATATCTGTGGATCTGAGAGTAGTAGTTCTTTAATCAGGAGATCAACCTCTGATTAATTACTTCAGGGAGAAGATAGCAATTATGTGTGTTAACATTTGTCATCATTTAAGAAGTTGCTTTGAACTAAGCATGAAAAAATGAATTATTTTGAATCATTTTAGGGATTGATATCAACCTTTAAGTTTGTGAACTTAACTCACATTAATTATTCTAAAAGATAGATTTAGATATGCTATTTTTTGTGCTGAGGAATAATTGGGTTATTGTATACACAGGTACCTTTAAAAAACAGTCAGGATTTGAAGATGAATTTGAGCTGAACTGACTCTGAATGATTTGCTAGGTTTAATTTTTGTTGCTGGTGAATTTGATTCAGATTAAAAGAAGGAAGGACCCAGGAATAGATGTTTCTATGGACCTAGGGCAACTGCTAGGCTGTGGGTTAGGCCTAGAATAAGTATCTCAAGAGGTATTTCCTATTGACTTTGCTCATAACAGCTAGTAGAAGCCCTAGCTTCTTATTAATGCCATGGCAACACTATGCATAAGATACCTCTCTTCTGAAATGGCATCATTGAAAGAAACCATTTGTCTAAATCTTGTAATGGACTTGCCTATCTTTGTTCTATCCTTAATGTTCAGAAAATGTATATCAAGAAAGATTGTTTTGATGTCGATTACAAGCTCATATTAATCAGAAATAGAGAGCATTGCTTAGCTTTATAATTGAATTAGCAGAGCTCTCGCAAACTAAAACACACATGAGATGATAAATTATTGGGTCTATGGTTTCTTGCTTCTAAGTATCTCTCTAACACTCTTTCTCTATCTCCATCCCTAACTCTCTCTGTCTCTATCTCTCTGTGTGTGGGTTTATATGTATTACTGTGTCCTTGTGTATGTGCATATGCACATGTGTGTCTATGTGATTGCATATTTGTGTATATATATCTCTGTCTGTGATAAGTGTATTTCTGAGTGTGTCTCTGTCTGTATGTGTTTCTGCATGTGTTCATGTATATGTGTGTGTCTACAGCTTTGATTAAGCCATTGGGTCACAGTCTAGTGTATCTATTCATTAAAGAAAATTTAAAACTCGATGAAAATTTGAAGAAAAGTAGAGATTTGAGTTCCTTGTTGGATAATTTAGATATGAGACTATGTCTTTTGAGGAGTAAAAAGTTTTACAAGTTCAAGTATCATGGGAGAATAAAACTTGCATTAATGTTTTCAGTAAAGTACTATTTTACTTGCTTTACTTCCTAAAGCTTAATACACATTGAAACTTATATATAAGCTCTTTATTTTCTTTACTATAAATGAAGGAAAACATTCTAGAGACTAAATTTTTAATATAATATGACCTGAGAAGTATTAAATAATGTTTGTGACATAAAATTTGAAGAGGAATATTAAGCATTATCTAACAAAAGTGTCTTTCTATTGGTTTGATCCTTATCGATATTATTTTGCCTCCCTGGCTTACTGGTTGCATTGCTTTCTTGGTAATATACAGAGTACATTCCTGGACCACAGGCACTAGAAGTGGAGGGTGGAGATTCTATTTAGATATCTGCTTGACTTTTTCATATCTAATGAGTTGTGTGGATGTTTTCTTCAGCAATCAGACCTTGTTGTGAGGTTTTGGAGAGCAATTTGTAGTCTTGGCAACAGATTAAGTTGTTTGGGGATTTCTACGGGAGCCCTTGGTCAACAACTTAATTAGATGCAACCCAGTTCAAGTACTGGAAGGTTTATTTGGTGAAAAATGATGGCCACTTGGTGCTCTGTCTTCCCCACTTTTTGACAACTTAATTTAGATCACCTTCATATAAGGATATATTTTAGGAAGTTTTACTTGTGTAGAGTTTTTATTTTACCCCACAAATGGTGCTTAATTTGAGTTGTTCTCCCTCTTATTCCATTCTTCTCCCCTATGTCCCTTTCCTGTTTCCACTCTCTCATACACCCATTTCAGCCCCACACCCACCCCAAACTATCTATTTTAGTTCCCTTTCCTGATGAGATCGATTTGTTTTCTTCTTGCTATAACTAACCACGGTGGTTCTGTGGATTGTAACTTGCTTATCACTGATTTAACGGATTATATCCACAAATAACTAAATGTACACCATAGTGGTATTCACGGGTCTGGGATATCTCACTCTAGCTAATTGATTTTCCAGTTCTATAGATTTTCCTATGAATTTCATGATCCCCTCCCCCATCCCGTTGACTAATACCCGTTGTGTAAATGTTCCAAATGGTCTTTATCCTTTCTTCTGTTGAGAGACATCTATGTTGCTTCCAATTTCATGCAAGTATGAAGAGAGCAACAAATATCATGGTTGAGCAAGTGTCTCTGTGGGAGGATGAAATATCCTTTGGATATATGCCCAAGAGTGATATATTGAGGTAGATCAATTGCCATTTTCCTGAAGAACCACCAGACTGATTTCCATTTTGCATTACCACTAGCAATATATGAGTGGTCCCTTTACTTCATATCATCATCAGCATCAATGAGTTCTCATTGTTTTACTGTTCTTACTAATTTGACAGGTATAAAGTGATATCACAAAGTAGTTTTAATTTGCATTTTCATGATGACAAGGGATGTTGAATATTTCTTTAAGTGTTCCTAATTCGTCAGTTATTTGTGTTTTATCTTTCGAAAATTATTCAGATCTATACATTATTTTAATTTGAGTATTTATTTTCTTATATATATATATTTTAGTTCTTTATATATTTTTAATAATAACTCTACAGCAGGTGTGTAGAATTTCACTAGGTTCTATTTATTAATTTTATGTCTTAGTACCTGCTCTAAAGATGTTCTGTTTAGAAACTCCTGTGCCAATGTATTCAGTAATATTCCCAAATTGTCTTTTGTCATCTTCAATGCATCTTGTTTATGTTAGAGTCCTTGATTTATTTGGAGTTGAGATTGGTGCAGGATTAAAAATATAGATCTATATGCATTCTTCATGCAGCCATCCAGTTTGATCATCACCAATTTTTGAAGATTCTGTTTGTGTCTCTGGCTTGTTAATCAAAAATCATGTATTCATAGGAATATGGATTCATGTCTGTAGAACTAAATTGGATTATTTAATTCTACAGATCATTGTGTCTGTTTTTGTGACAATACCATATCTTGCTGTTGTTCATTCATTCATTAGTTTGTTTAGTTTGTTTATTTTAACTCTAGCTTTGTAGTACAACTTGAAATTGGGAATGATAGGGATACCCACTACAGTGTTTTAACTATCCTCTGTGTGTGTGTGTGTGTGTGTGTGTACAACTGTGAAAGGTGTTCATCCCCCTATTTCTATTCAGTCCATTTCTCACTTATATATAATTTTTTTTTAAATTAAGTCTCATTCCACCTACTTTACTACAGTTGTTTTTCAGCCATTGGTGTTCCCCAGTGAGATATATATTTACTTACTTTTGATCTCCTTCTTTTGTCTTATTGATGTAGTTAAAACTCCGTGTACTATGTAAATGGTTCTCATTTTTCCTAATTCTTTAAATTATCCTTTATTACAGTTTTTTTTATGTTGTGGTGACCCCCAACCACAAAATTATTTTGTTGCTACTTCCTTACTATAATTTTGCTAATGCTATAAATCATAATGTATCTGACAAGCAGGATATCTGATATGTGATCCCCAAATGGGTCATGACCCTACAAATAGAGAACCACTGTTTTAGAGTAACTGCTATATATCTCTGTAGGGTCATTATAGTAATAAGTAGAGAATAATGTAAAGAAACTTGTAGAAACTCTCATACAAAGTAACTCATAGGTAATCTCAAGAAATTACACTTGATGCTATACAATATAGCTTATATGGAGACGAAGCAAAGAGACATGAAAACTCAAAGCCATGGTAATGCTGATGAAAGTTATCCGCTTATGGCAAAATTAATATTTGTATTATACAACTCGAGGTAGTGATAACAGATGAAACCCAGGGTATTTTTGTTCACAGCCCATACTCTTGGTCTTAATGCTTTCCTGGCCTCTGTCAGGATGCTCCTTTGAGTTGGCAACTGGATACACTGTCTTCCTTCCTCAGACAGGGTCATTTCTAAGACTACAATTGATACCACAGAGTCCCTGCTGGATGTTGAATTCCCCATCTGTACATAATTTTTGATACTTCTTGTGGCTGGAATAGGCTTAAACTAGTATTTAGAAACTGAGTGATATGACGAAAAGGTCACAGAGGCCATTTCCTTGCTATCGTGATCTCTATTGTGTCCTAGAATATGGTACTAATATGACCTTGACATTAGAGCATAAGGAAGACTTATATGCTCTATAATATTAATTATTAATAATTATTTCAACATGTTAGCTGCTACATGTTGAAATAAATTCTCTTTGGAAAAATAGAAGAAATGACATGTTTTGTTTTGTTTTCAGGCCCTTTAATCACTTGGTCCTTTCTTACATTTGTAGCCCTGTTTTCTGCCCAACTACTTATCTAGCACATACTACAATTTAATTCTTGTTTACCATAAGGTCATCAGAGCCCAAGTAACATAAGACTTAGTGATGATTAATATCGACTGGGCTGAGAGTGAGAAGACAGACACCTATAATCACAGCTCTAGGAAGATCTGATGCAGGTGGATACCACAGGCACCTACAGTCAGATACATGTATGCACACGCATACACAAAATTAAAATTCAAATCTTAAAAATATTATTTTCCATGAGATTTTAACTTTTATCAGTTTGGGAGACTCATGGGAAAACAGCCTATTTTAGTATTATTAAGGAAGATTTCATCTTTGTTCATTATATGACAAACTAAATGAGCAGAAACATATTTTTATTTTACTTTTAGAATATTAAGGCTTGCCTTAACACATGAACAAACAGTTGTCACAATTGTTAAAGGTACAGAGCTGAAGAGTGGAGAGAACAGGTGTGTTAGCAAAACTGATCAAAACACATTGTATCTGTGCATAAGTTTCTTAAACAGTAACAAAGCTAAAGCCATGCAATATAGCATCTAGGATCATTGGCATATGGCACATTACTCTACGGTTCAATAAATTCTACATGAGACTTAAATTGATATTTTCATGTAATCAAGACTTTGTAAACAAATATGTCCTTTATAACCATGGTGCTGAAATTTGTCTATTTATCCTAACAGGTGCAGTTTTCTACACACCTTTTAAGAGACATAAATAAATCTGGGTTGCAATATGCTCTAAAAGCCATTCAGACACATTCTTACATGGTGGATTCATTTCTTGACATTCTCAATGTTCACTACAGATTATACTGGTTGTCTTGTAGAGTGACATTTCTAAGGAACTATTTGCTACAGGAATAAATTATTGTTTAAGATGTATTTAGGGGGCTGAAGCAATGGCTCAGCCATTAAGAGGACTAACTGCTCTTCCAGAAGTCCTGAGTTCAAATCCCAGCAACTACATGGTGGCTCTCAAACATCTGTTATGGGATCTGATGCGCTCTTCTGGTGTGTCTGTAAACATCTAGAGTATATATATATATATATATATATATATATATATATATATATGTGTGTGTGTGTGTGTGTGTGCATGTGTATTTAGGAAAATTATGAAATATTCACCATTTGCTGTGACATCTTAAAGAAAAGATGAGCTACCTCAGCAAATTCTCTGTTCCTGAGAAATAGCAAGTGTGTAGCTAAAGCACACTCCCTGCCTTTCCCTTATAGATGGCTGAAGCAGGTCTTCCTAGCTCTTATGTTGGTTTCATGTTTTAAAAATAGCATCGTCCCATTTGACTACCACATTTTCTACTGATAATAGATTTTGGTGGCTATGCTTATGGGATAGATTAAAGGTGCCATAATCTGAAGAGAGAGGACTTTGCAGTGTCCTCCCTCTACATGAAATGGCTGAACAGTAAAAAAAAAAAAAAAAAAAAAAAAAAAAAAGAAAAAAAATAGCATCAACTATGTTACACTGTCTTACATACTGTGCCTAAAATATTTTTCTGTCTGTTTCCTTTTCTCACAACATCATAGTTATCAAATTGCTTCCAGAGATTTTTAGAAAATTTATTTACCGAAAACAAGTTTATGAGAAGAATTTATGAAACTTCTCTTTGAATATGTAGGTTCAGATTGAGGAACTAGTAGGGAACTGTGTGTGTGTGTGGGGGGGGGTAGTGGGAGGGGGAGAGCAGTTATGAAGAGCAACAGGGGAGAGGGCCAGAGGGCCAAGATAATGAATGGAGATTTGCATCTGCCTGGGTTGTGGTGTGGGAAAAATCTCTAGGAAGTCCCAGAGAACTGGGACAGGGGAAGCTTCCAGGAGTCAATGTAGTTGACCTTAGCCAAGACTCCTAACAGTGGGGTCATGGAACCTGAAGCATCCACCTCCTATACCCAGGCAAGAACCCTAGTAGAGGGATAAGGACACCAATTCACCCACAGAACTTTCTACCCCCAAAATTATTCTGTCTAAAAGATATGCAGTGACAAAGATGCAGCAGAAACAGAAGGCCTATCCCGTGTGCAAATGCTAATCTCTGACACAATTAATGATGCTTTGTTATGCTGCAGTACTTGTGGGATGGTCAAAGTTATTGTGGGCAGTACACAAATTAATAAACTTGCCTTTGTTAAAGTAAAAATGGTCTGTGTTTACTTACAAAACCAAAACTTATTAGTCAATGGCTCTAGTTTTCAGACACCTTGGTATAAAGGAAACAGTTCAGAATCATCCTTGATAGGAGTTATCAAATAGTGAATGGAGAGTGAAATTAAATTCTTATTTAATGATCACCTCCACTGCAGTATAATCACCCATTCTTCCAAATAAAACCAAATGGGTAGTGTGCATCCCTATACCACAGGTTGCCCTCAAGCTTCAAGGAAAACTCTAAGATGATGAATATAATACAGATCCAATGAGGCAGAAAATAGTTTCTGTGGCAGACATTTGTTTGGGGTTACATAGTCTCATGATTAGTTCATATGCTCAAGTGGAGACAGTACAATGTGAATTTCAGAGGACACCTTGGGGGTTATTTTTACCAGAACATGGACTTGTACTCATTATGATCCCAACTCTCTGTAATTTTTTAAATTTTATTTAATATTATTTTACAATACAGATTTGATCCCCCTACTCTGACTGTTTCACATTCCATAGTTCCTCTTCCTTTTCTCTAAGAGGATGTCTCCATACCCACATACCCACTCCACCAAACCTCCCTACTACCTGCGGCCTCTAGTCTCTTGAGGGTTAGGAAGAAGATGGTATACTGCACGGTAAGCAACACATAGCATTAACGTTAGCGCTATAAATGTCATCTTTGGAAAGCTCTTGATTCCAAGGATACAAAAAGGATTCAGGCCAGACTGAGTCAGCATTGGCCCAACGCTGATATTAGCTAGGTTTGACAGTGGAAAATGGGACTGGAAAATTCTAAACAGGCATTTGTCCGCAGTCAAGAACTGCATCGGGCGAGAGGAGTGGGACTTAAAATAAAATAAAATAAAATAAGGGGAAAAAAATCCCCAAAACATAAAAAGGAGATGCTAGATGACAGGGGGGGAGGGAGGGAGGGAGGGGGACAGAGAGAGAGAGAGAGAGAGAGAGAGAGAGAGGAGAGAGAGAGAGAGAGAGAGAGAGAGAGAGAGAGAGAGAGAGAAGGAAAATGGATTTCAGAGCTTTCCCAGGGACAGAAGGAAATTGGAAGAGGTCTTGCTTCCTCTCTGGCCCCTATAGGAGACATCCTTAGTTCAGGTAACATCAAGTTCTCTCTGAATTGTCTGTCCTGGGTGCAGCAATCCGTGCATGTGTCAGTTTGTGTCTGTTTTTGTTTCCTTGTCTGAATGACTGTTGTTTTATGTTTCATGTTGAAAAGAAAAAAATAGTTAAAACTTAATCTGCTGACTATCCATCTCTTGATTCAGTCTCAGATGTTAAAACTTTATCTGCTGGCTTTCCATCTCTTGATTCCGTCTCAGTTTGCACAGTGGAGGCTGATTTAAGTTGTCCCACACCCTTAGCCAGGAGTCAAGCACAGCAGGAGAGGCCCTGCTGAGAAGCTGCTTTACAAAGGGGTCAGCAGCTCCTTTTGTTCTAAGGCAAATAAGCTGATAGTTCTTTTTTCCTAGAAAATTCTCTGCAATTGTGATTATTGGGTTAAGGACAAAGTGCTTTTTCTCTTGAAATTATAGCTAGAAAAAGGTAAAAAATTCTTTGATTGGTCTAAATTTATAAGATTCGTGTAGCCGCTTCATTTGGTTTCTGACTGGTCTTAAAGGTATAAATATGCTCTGCATGTCTTGGTCATAGAGTATTGGCTTATAAGTTATTGGGTATGATTTAAAAAGGTGTAACATTGGTAACAAGAAAGTTAGTTTATAACTGGTAACTCAGGGTTGGAATCATTTTAAAAAACCCAGGAAACCAGGCCTCTAAAGATACTTCTAAACTGGGATGTTATTTTATGTAATTCTTATCCTAGACACTAGACTTATAAGGGATAAGATTTAAAACAATGTCTAATTTAATGAAGCATTAAAAGTTGTACTGTCATCCATTCATATATAAGAATTGGCAGCCAAATTTTGTAACGTGAAAGTGATGATTTTGATATTGATTTTAAAGAGAATCGAATGTTTAAAATTGGGTTTTGCTTTCCAAAAGTTATGGTGATCCTCTAATATTGCAAAAGAAATTAAAAAATTATGGTTAATTGCTAGTGTTCCATTGGCTGCAGTTTGATTGCAAGCTCAGGATTTTTTTTTTTTTTTTTTTTTTTTTTTTTTAACAAAGAAGCCAATCCCATCCTGTGGGAATAAAAGAGGGGATTCAAGAAATGGTGCTGGTTTAACTCGGGGTCAACATATAGAAGAATACAAATTGATCCATTCTTCTTTTACATTTTTATTGGATATTTCTTTGTTTACACTTCAAATGTTATCTCTTTTCCCGGTTTCCCTCCCTCCTGGAAACACCCTATCACATCCTCCCACAGCCCCTGCTTCTATGAGGGTATTCTCCACCCACCCAACCACTCCCTCCTCCCTGTCTTTGATTCCCCTACACTAGGGCATCTATGGAGCCTTCATAGAACCAAGGTCCTCTCCTCCCATTGATGCATGACTAGGCCATTCTCTGCTACATATGTAGCTGGAGCCATGTGTACTCCTTTGTTGATGGCTTAGTCCCAGGGAGCTCTGAGGAGTCTGGTTGGTTGATATTGTGGTTCTTCCCATGGGGTTGCAAACCTCTTTCAGTCCTTTCTCTAACTCATATATTGGGGAACCCCGTGCTCAGTCCAATGGTTGGCTGCTAGCATCTGCTTCTGTATTTGTAATGTTCTGGCAGGGCCTCTCAGGAGATAGCAATATTAGGCTCCTTTTAACATGCATTCCTTGGCATTCACAATAGTGTCTGGGTTTGGTGACTGTATATGGGATGATTCCCCAGATGGGACAGTCTCTGGGTGGCCTTTTCTTCAGTCTCTGCTCTATAATTTATCTCCATATTTGCTTTTGTGAGTATTTTGTTCTTGTTCTAAGAAGGACCGAAGCACCCACACTTTGGTCTTCCTTCTTATTGAGCTTCATGTGGTCTGTGAATTGTATCCTGGATTTTTGGAGTTTTTCAGCTAATATCCACTTATCAGTGAGTACATACCATGTGTGTTCTTTTGCAATTGGATTGCCTCACTCAGGATGATATTTTCTAGTTCTATCCATTTGCCTAAGAATTTCATGAATTCATTGTTTTTAATAGCTGAGTAGTACTCCATTGTGTAAATGTACCACATTTTCTGTGTCCATTCCTCTGTTGAGGGACATCTGGGTTTATACATTCTTATCTCCTTGTACAAGCTCAAGTCCAAGTGGATCAAGGGCCTCCATATAAAACCAGATACAGCGAATCTAATAGAAGAGAAAGTAAGAAAGAGCCTTGACCACATTGTCACAAAGGAAATTTTCCTGAACAGAACACCAATGGCTCAGGCTCTAAGATCAAGAACTGACAAATGGGATCTCATAAAATTGCAAAGCTTCTGTAAGCCAAAGGACACTGTCAATAGGACAAAATGGNAACCCACAGATTGTGAAAAGATCTTTACTGACCCTACATCCGATAGAGGGCTAATATCCGAGATATACAAAGAACTTAAGAAGGTAGACTCCAGAGAACCAAATACCCCTATTTAAATGGGGCAAAAAGCTAAAAAAAAGAAAGAATTCTCGACTGAGTAATTTTGAATAGCCAAGAAGCACCTAAAGAGATGTTTAATATCATAAGGGATGTGTAATCAAAATGTCCCTGAGATTCCACCTCACACAAGTCAGAATGGCTAAGAAAACCCTCAGGTGACAGCAAATGCTGGTGAGGATGTGGAGAAAGAGGAACACACCTCCATTGCTGGTAGGATTGCAAACTGATACAACCATTCTAGAAATCAGTATGGCAGTTGCTCAGGAAATTGGAAATAGTTCTGAGGATCCAGCAATACCACTTCTGGGTATATACCCAAAAAGCACTTCAACAATATAAGGATACCATTACTCTTTAAAACCAAGTCCAATGATGTGTCCTACTTCAAAACCATTCCAGGCCAGGGAGGCACCTGACAATAAATATATATATTTTAAGACTGATGTTTACATTAGTAATGTTTACAGTAAAATTTATAGAAATGGTTTAAGGTAACATTACCAATTTTTGATTTATGTATAACCAGTTAAGTTGAAGAAGTAGTACTTTTCCTGGCATGCCATCCCATTGAAAACAAATGTAATTTTTTTTTCCGAGACATGGTTTCTCTCTGTATAGCCCTGGCTGTCCTGGAACTCACACTGTAGACCAGGCTGGTCTCGAACTCAGAAATCCTCCTGCCTCTGTCTCCCGAGTATTGAGATTAAAGGCGTCCACCACCACCGACCAGCACAAATGTAATTTTTAATTAAAATATTTTATATCATTCTGGGCCATGGTGGCACATGTTAATTTCAGAACTCAGGCAGGAAAGGAGGCAGATGTCTGAGTTTCAGGCTAGTCTGGTCAACAGAGTGAGTTTCAGGACAGCCAAGAATACACAGAGAAATCCTGTGTTGAAAAAAAAATGCAAAGAAGATATTTTCCAACATTTTCATTTGTATCTATATCATTTCCATCCTTCCCTCTCCCACATCCAAATCCATTTGTAACCCCCATCAACTTGATAACCTCTTATTTTTATTATTTTATACACACACAATCTGCATTTTAATTAAGTATATAAAATGTGTACCTACAGCTTTGAAAAAATCTCCTTGCTGTTACTAATCACTCTCTTCCCTCTTGTTCTGTGTTTCTCTCTCTCACCCTTCCACAATCCATCTTCCCATTTTTTTCAATTTTCCCTTTTCATAGCAGCTGGGTACGGCTCTTCCCCTCCCTAGAGGTACACACTCTCATGGACTAATTATATTTTTCTGTGGTTATTCCATTCTATATATGTGAAGCTAGGAATCATAAAAAAGGGAGATAATGTGACATTTATCTTTCTGGTATTGGTTATCTCACTTAAAAATGGTGTTTTCTGTTCCATCCATTTACTTGCGAATTTTATGAATTCATTTTTGTTTGCACCCAAATAAAATTGCATTTGGTACATGTACTGGCTAGTTTTGTGTCAACTTGACACAACAGGAGTTATCACAGAGAAAGGAGCTTCAGTAGGGGAAATGCCTCCATGAGATCCAGATTTAAGGCATTTTCTCAATTAGTGATCAAGTGGGGAAAGGCCCCTTGTGGGTGGGACCATCTCTGGGCTGGTAGTCTTGGTTCTATAAGAGAGCAAGCTGAGGAAGCCAGGGGAAGCAAGCTAATAATAACATCCTTCTATGGCTTCTGCATCAGCTCCTGTTCCTGACCTGCTTGAGTTCCAGTCCTGACTTTCTTTGGTGATAACAGCAGTGTGGAAATGTAAGCTGAATAAACCCTT